>NC_142546.1:1228333-1535416 GCF_056151865.1 Erythranthe guttata | reverse complement strand
CTAGAAAATCATTCCAATTCCAAAAGCTATGGAAATTTAGTAAATGACATGAGTTTTAACATTTCTAAAAAGTTCTGAAAACTTTCGTAAATTTTTAAAAATAAGAACACCTACTTTTATCTGAAAATAAATATTACTATCTCCTTCCCAAATTAAGCGGCATTTTAGCAAAAATAAATAAAAAAGGGGTAATATGCTATAAGTCCTTTAAACCAAATCTAATTTGAACTAAATGACAAGTTCAAATCAAATCTTTTAATCACATCTTTAGTTTAAAATAATATATGAGCAACATCCTAAAGTTTTTTTTATCCCTAGATTACCCTAATACCATAAATTTTATAACCTACGTATTCACGTTTCTTTAACTCAGATTTATTTCTTTTTTTTTTCATATTTTATCTCACTTTCTCTCTCCATCTCTCTCTTGCGTTTCCTCTTCTTCCCTCTTTCTCTCGTTTTTTCTCCCTTTGTCACCTCTCTATCCCTCTTCCTTTCTCCACGAATCTCTCTCTTCCTTTCTCCATGAAGGCCGTCGGCGGCAACCACGAAGGGAGCAGGAGCAGGAGTAGGCCCAGCGTAGGCAGCGGTGGAGAAGGCGGTGATTGCAAAGGGTTGTGCGGCGGAGGGAGCAGGACTTTTTCTATTTTTCTATAATGATTGGGTAATGAAAATAGAATAACAAATCGATTTTCTTCATTTTTTCATAAAGAATTGCAAACATATTTTGATTAATTGGATTTGATTTTCTTGATTTTTTAAAAGTTTTTCTTGGTTTGGATATGATTTGTTATTGTTTTCGATTTGTTGCTGTTAAGTGTATATTTTTACACTTTATCGTACCTTTTTATTTGAGCTTTTGGTGTGTTTTAACGATACTTGGTGCTTAAAAAGTTGATTTATTATATTTTAGGTACAAATTGAAGAATTGGAAAAGTATGGGGTCAAAACTGCAATTTTGGAGAAAATATGGGCCAAAAGTGAAAAAACCAAAATATGGAGATTTAAAGCTCGGACGGCCATCCGAGTTTTAGTTCAAATTATGGGACGGCCGTCCGAGACCCCGAGACAGCGCAGTAAAGGGATTTTAATTGCACAAGGAAACTGTCTTCTTCCCCAAGTTCTTCACCCTATATAAGACCAAGCCAAGCACACAAATGGGGATCTTTTTTACGCAATTTCAAGAGCAACAAAGCAATAACGAAGACGAAGAATTCGAAGACTCTAAGCATAGATTTATCGTTTACGACTTATTTTATTTGCGTTTTTACTTTAATCATGAGTAGCTAAATTTCTTATTTCTAGGATTTTATTTGGAACCCTATGTGGGATTTATGAACCCAATTCTATGAATTTATGTAAGTTTTAATTCCGGATTATTTCTTCTACTTGTTTTATTAAGTTCATGAAATTGGCCACTTTATGCGCTTTTATGTTATTGTTAATCGCATGAATCGGAAGATTGGGTTAATAATTAGAACTGTGGTAGAAGAGCCTTTGTGGTATTAACATATGAATATAGTTAATCTCTTAGGTAGCCATTATTGAGATTTGTGCTTAATGCTGTGTTCTAGAATTAATTGCATAGGAATATATTAATTGAATCTAGAGTATTAGAATCGTAATACACGCGGAAGCGTGTTATGATTATTTTAGCATCTCCGGTTAATAATCCGGGTTAATTGCTTGCATAATTGAAGGAATTGGGGGAGTAATAATCATATAGGGGGAAGAATAAAATCCTAGGCTTGCTTATCTTGATTAAATCTTCGTTTTAAATTGCTTTCTTGTTTTTGCTTGCTTTTAATTTAGTTTAATTTAGTTAATTCTCTCTAAAATTCGACTGTGTAGGGTGGGCTTGATAATAATTGGTAGAATTTAGCGTATATGATTAGATAATTAAATATTCCCCGTGGGTTCGATATCCGGACTTTTAGTCCACTATATTACTTGTACGATACGTGCACTTGCGTGTAGGTATTTTAACCAACAAGTTTTTGGCGCCGTTGCCGGGGATTATTTTAAGTATTTATTTTATTCTAGCTCTAGATTTGAACAATTTTCACGATTCACCCATTTAATTTTTGTTTTATTTTTTTAGGTACTGTGTATGCGTAGAAGACTCGATCTTGCTAGAGAACCGTCTGATCCCGAAATCGAACGTACTTTTCGAGCGTATAGGAGACTTCAACGCGAAAAAAATATAATGGAGGACGAAGAACGCATGGCAGCAGGCTATTTACTCGAGGCCAATGGAAACCAAGTCCAAGACCCACCCCCTCAACTTCCAGCACAGCCAGCAGTTCGTCCACGGGCACTTCAAGATTACATAATCCCAACTCTAGACGGATTCCGCCCGAGCATCCAATATCCACCCATTGAGGCGCACAATTTTGAGATCAAGCAATGCCTCTTGACGATGCTCCAAAATAACGGGTTATTTAGTGGATTGGCAGGTGAAGATCCCCATCTTCACATTGTCAATTTTCTAGATATCTGTAACTCCCACCGTCAAAACGGTGTTTCCCAAGAGGCGCTTCAATTAATTCTCTTCAAGCACTCCTTACAAGGAAGAGCTCGCCAGTGGTTGATGTCCCAAGCCCCCCACTCTATCTCATCGTGGCCTCAACTCCTCAACCTTTTCATGAAAGTTTATAGCTCACCCGAGAAGGACGAGAGAATCCGACGAGAAATTCATAATTTTGTCCAAGAGCAAGACGAGTAATTATACGAGGCATGGGAGAGATTTAAAACTCTTTTGAGGCAGTGTCCAACACATGGAGTCGAACAATGGCGGCAAATCCACATCTTCTACCAAGGGATCAACGAGAATGCACGAACCGTTTTAGATGCCTCAACCGGAGGTAATTTTATGAGTCAATCGATACCGGATGCATTTATCATGTTGGATCAAATTGCACAAAATCGGTTTGCCAAGTCAAGCGAAAGGACGGTTAGTGGAGCCAAGAAAATTCCCGGAGTATTGGAGTTAGATGCAATTACGGCCCTTCAAGCTCAAGTGACCCAAATTGCTCAACAAAATCAACTCCTTCTGCAGCACATCAAAGCAAGTCCACCACAACAAGTCCAAGCCATTGATTTTCCATCTTGTGAAATTTGCGGTGGAAATCATTACACGCTCCAATGCCAACAAGATGTGGAGTCGCTCAACTACGTCAACAATGCGCCTCGCCAATTCCAAAATCAAGGGTGGAGATCACAAGGGCAATATGGAGGAAATCAACAAGGCCAAGGATATCAAAGACCTCAAGGTCAATTCCAAAATCAAGCCCCTCATCAACAAAGCTTTCAAGGCAACAATTCACCGGCCCAAAAATCAAACACGGAGGAGATATTGGCCCAATTCATGACTGCTACCCAAGCCTCGCTGCGAAATTTGGAGAATCAATTCGCTCAATTCGTTGTGAACCAAGAGAAACGTCCGGTGGGAGCATTGCCATCAAATACGGAAGATCCTCGAAAGAAAAAGTTCGAGAAGTGCCAAGCTATCGATTTCAAGATCGAGAAAAAAGAAGAAATTCAAGTAAAGCCGCAAGTCACTGTAGCCGAATGGGTCGAGCCAATCCCATATCCACAAAGATTGCTAACGAAAAAGATCGAGGTCGAGACATGCCAAGCAGTCACCTTGAAGAACGGTAAGAAATTGGAGGAAGCCCCACGAAAAGAGAAGAGAAACACGGTAATCGAGAAGCCGAAAGTGAATGAGGAAAAATAATCAACTCATGAAGAGCCACCATCAACGGTGCATTCACAAGTCCCTCCAATTCCTTATCCTCAAAATTTTATAAAGAAGAAGCTCGATGCCGAATATCAAAAATTTTTGGACAAGTTGAAGGAAATTCGCATAAATATTCCTTTCATTGAAGCACTTCAAAAGATGCCAAAGTGGGTGAAGTTCCTAAAGGACCGCGTGAAGAAAAGTAAGAAATTACAAGGGAATGAGATGATCCAACTCACGGAGCAAATTAGTGCAATTCTTACTCGGCCTCTTCCACAAAAACTCGGCGATCCAGGTAAGTTTACTATTCCTTGTACTATAGGAGGTAAAAATTTTAGATCGCTCATTGATTTAGGTGCTAGCATTAATCTTATGCCGTACTCTACTTTTAAAAATCTTGGGTTAGGAGAAATTGAACCGACGGCTATAACTCTTCAATTAGCCGATAGATCTTTAGTTTACCCAAAAGGTATTTTAGAGAATGAGCTAGTGAAAGTCAATAAATTTATCTTCCCTGTCGATTTCGTTATACTTGATATAGATGAGGATAGGGAGATACCTCTTATCGTAGGGAGACCTTTTTTAGCCACGTCGAAAACGCTAATTGACTGTGCTAGTGGTGATCTTACAATGACTGTTCATGATCAAACAATCAAATTTAATGTTTTTAGTGCTAATAAAAATCCATGTGATAATAATGATTGTTTTGCTATTGAACTTATGGATTTTACAACTCATGAAAAATTTGATGTTTTGAACTTGGACAACGGGAAAGTATCTTTGAGCGCAGGAGATGATGGCAGAAACGGGAATCGGACGGAGCAAGTTTACTTTATGGACTCAATTTTAACTCCTCCGAGAGAAAGTCATATGAGTTTGAGTCTTAATGGCGATGAAAGTGCAAAGAAGATGTTACCACCCAAAGACTCGAGCAAGTCACGAGAGAAGGATGAGTCAAGCTCTTGTGGTCGTAAGGAGAATGTCAAAAGGAAATTGCACAAAGGACAATTGGTGTTATTGTGCAAATCACGGCTGTGGTTATTCCCAAGGAAGCGCAAATCAAAGTGGTCGGTACCATTTATTGTCCAAGAGATTCTTCCTCACGAAGTGGTCAAAATAAAGGAGCGAGATTCAAATCATACGTTCAACGTGAAGCGGAGCCGGCTCAAACCGTATAGGGAAGCGAGTGAAGAATGCCAAGTGACCTCGGTCACTTTTGCTTGAAAATAACGAAGCAACGTCTGGCTGAAGACTTTAAACTTAGCGTTTCTCGCGAGGCAACCCGAACTTTTTTGTTTTTCGTTGTTTTCTTTAATTTTTTGTTTCGTTTTTAATATCATAGGCATGCATTCTAATTTATTTATTTGAATTTTACTTTTCAGGGTCGAAAACATGATCGAGGGTCTAGTCGGCCGTCCGCGGAAAAAAAAAAAAGGGTTGAGACGGCCGTCCCAAGAAAAAAGGCATAAAACCGGGACGGCCGTCCCCAAACCAGTGAGGAACCAGCACATCTCGGACGGCAGTCCCAGAAATAGGTTTAATTACGGGACGGCCGTCCCGTGAGCAGTGGTGATGCAGAAGACTCGGACGGCCGTCCGAGAAATAGGCTTAAACGTGGGACGGCCGTCCGAGACTATAATTGGGCGTTATAAATTTCTAAAAATATGATTTTCTCCCCCATTATTTCCTAAACCCTTCCATTTCTTTCTCTCAACCTCCCACACACTACTTTTCGAATTTTTGAATTTTTCTTCCAAAAGTTCTTCAATTTCACACACATAATTCACTCACGCACTCTCCAATTCTTATTGTGTGTTGGTATTGACAGGAAGGCTAGAGAATCGAACCAAATTCTTCAAAATCTACTCTTTCAAGGCACGTCCACAAGGTGTTCGACAATTTGCCTCAACCAAATTTGGGGGTCGATTCTCGTCCAATTCTTACCGCATCCATTCCAAAACTTCTTCCAAATATGTCGTCCAACAAACGAGGTCGAACGGATGAAGCTTCATCTTCCAAAGGCAAAGGCAAAGGCAAGAAAGGTGCCACCAAAACGACGATTCCTTTTCCCGAAAAAGAAGCCTTTAGTGTGGAAGGCGCCGTGGCTCTATTTACTAAACAAGGAAAAAAGACCGTCATCACGGAACGGGCCTTGACAATCACGTTGCCACACTTCGCCAATCTTAACCAAGAAATCATAAGACGAGGATGGCAAAGGTTGTGTGAACCGGAGTCAATTTACAACATCTCAATCGTGCGAGAGTTTTATGCGAACACGTCGGTAGTCAAGCATCCACGAGAATTCACAAGTGTGGTACGAAAAATTTATGTTATTTGGGAGACGAATGATATAAATCAATATTACGGGCTCCCGTATTTGGGTCAAAATTGGCGAGAGATGAGCAACGAAGTCACCAAAGAGCAAATTGGGGAAGTGTTGAGTGATGGACATCCAAGATGGATCGAATACCCGGACAAGGGGACGTATGAGCTCAATTGGAAAAGCATCAATTATGAAGGCAAGGCGTGGTTGACGTTTATTTGCACCAACATAATCCCGACCACCTCGTTTAGTTGGATCAACCACGAACGGTGTGCGCTCGCTTATTACATTATCACGGGGAAGCCGATCGACATCGGGTCAATTATGTCCGATCAACTTTGGCTTTCCATGCGCGACAATACAAAGGGCATCTTCTTCCCTAGCCTCGTCACGGGGTTGTGCAAAAGAAAAAGGGTCCCCAAATTACCAAACGATATCGAGCTCAACATCCGGAAGCCGATTGCCGATTTCGCGGCCTTGCTATTCAAAGAAGCCACCTATGACGAGCCGGAAGCCGCTCTTCAAGCCCGAGACGAGCCCGAAGCCTCAAGCTCCCGTGCCGATCGACGATTCCGAAAGAAGATGGAGCGAGAGATGATAATTACGAGGAACCGATTGACTACCGTCGAGCATAAAGTCAATACGGTGGAGGCACTTCAACGGTGGTCGAGCAAAATGCTACAAGCTATTGTCCAACACTTGGGATATGGGACGCCCGATTGCATCGAGCCGGCACCTTTACCAACGGGTTTTTTGCAAAATCTACCCCTGTATAATCTCTAATTGCTAAAAACCCCATCGTGTTAAAAAAATTAGCAAATACCCCCCTATGAAAATAAGTCAAAGCCAAAAAAAACCCTAACAGCTCAACGTACATTGCACGCGCGAATAGTGCGAGTAGGAATGTGTATTTTTACTTGAAAATTCGAAAATACCCTCTGATTTTTTTTTTTGTAAAAAAAAAGAAAAATTACAATTTGATTTAAATATAAATAACCCAAAAATTTGGATCAAATTGCAATTTTTAAAGTTTCTTAAATAAAAAGAATAACATATATTTTTTATGTAAAAGAACAGAGAGAAATTGATCTTCCCCAAAATTTCTTCCCCCTGTTGAAGCGAGAGTGCGAGACCACCACCACCACCACCACCACCACCACCACCACCACCACCACCGGCAATCACCTCGTCAAGCTACCGCCTCCAACAGAGAGAAAGAACATGTCCTCCCTAAAATTCTTCTTCTTCCCTATTGAAATTACCACCACCACCAAACTCACAATACCATATCCGCCAATCCCCTTTTCACGCCGCCGCCGGTACCCCTTTCTTCTACCACCTGCCTCCTCCGCTCTTCTCGCCACGCCACAGACACCCTGACCCTCCACCGCCAAATTCTCGAAATTCTTTCCCCGCCCATCTATCTCGACGGTAGTGTTGGACCGCTCGCCGGAGAGTGGAAGAGGTGGTTTCATACTGTATATCTTCCTCGTCAGCCGAGATTTGATTGTGGCAAGATATGAGGTATGGAAATTATTTTTCCGTAGCGTTGGAGAAGAAGACATGGGTTGGGTTTTGTTGCAATTGATTTTAGCGTTTTGTTAGGGTTTTTTTTTTTTTTAATATTTCTTTTGTAATGGTAGTTCAGTCATTTCATAGAAGTCAACATTCAATTTTGAAATAGGGACTGGTGTGCTTTGCAAAACACTATATAGGGGGTTTTTTGCTAATATTTTTAACACGAGGTGTTTTTCACCAATTAGAAATAACACAGGGGGATCTATGCTATTAGCTCCTTTACCAACACCCATTCTTGAGCCCGTACCCGAGCTTTCCGATGAGGACGAGCGTGAGAGAGCGAGGGAGGAGCACCCCGATCACATAGACTCCGACTAAATCAGGTGTTTTCTATCCTTAAACTTTGTGCTAAATTCGTTGAGGGCAACGTAAATTTTAAGTTTGGGGGGTGAAAAACATGTTATTTTTGTGCTTATTTGTTTTAGTTTGCATGTATTAGGTTTTATTCGTTTTTATTGTTTTTCTTGTTTTTCCGGAATATAAAAAAAAATAATAATAATTTTGCTTGAGTCGAATGCATCGATGATTTATGATGATGAGAGATGATCAATGTTTGATGATGAGATTGCTTGTTATGTGTGATAAGGATTAGATGTTTGTTTAGCTTTCGATTCAACGGAACTTAGAAACGAATTATTGCTAGGAATCACACTTTGTGCATTGCTTTGGTTGAATGTTTTGTATTTTAAATTTGGAATTAATTTGTGCTAGATCATGCTATGTTCAGTTTTAGAACTCACCTTAGGAAATTTATGATACGAAGTATTGAGTAGTGAGTGATTTGGGATATGATTTGGGCCTTCTTTGAACCGTTTGAGCCTTTCAAGCCGACCTTTTTATCGAAATTATCCTTAGAACCTTGATTTAAGCCTCGGAGAAAAGGTGTTCTTTCTTTTAGCCAATGTGTAAGGTAGAATATGTGGAGATTCTTGAAAAATTACCCCTTGGAGTTCGGTCGAAAATTGTTATAAGGTCCTTCTTCTTCTTCTTCGAAAAAAAAAATTTTAAAAAAAAAGAAAAAAAAAGAGAGAGAAAAAGAGAAGAAGAAGAGAAGAAGAAGAGACTAGAAGGGAGAAATAAGGACTAGTTGTGGAATTATTTTTGAAAACTCGATCCATTGCCTCAAAAGCAAAAGTGGAGACTTTTGAACTTTTGAGAATCGAGTTTATTAAAGTCCGTAGAGGTGAATTCATTGTTTCAAACGCCTGTCTTTCGAATTTTGGCGTAATCACCTAAATTCAAGAAGAATAGCCACATATACCCATATTTCCTACCTCGAACCAAAGAGCCTAACAATTGAAAGCCACAAAGCCCCAATGATCCCAATAGCTTAATGTTCGATATTAGTAGAGTAGAATAATTTGGTGAGTATTTGGAGTCAAGCATATGCATGCAAGTATAAATTCTTTCTATCTTTAATTTGCAAATATTGGATGCTTGAAGCAATTGTATGAATTGTGGTTTTTGGTAATGGTGAGTGACTAAGTGTTGTTGAATTTTGAGCTTGCGAATGCCTAAGAATTGTCATTATAATTACAAGTCCTGAAAACGTGAAGTTGATCATTGATCTATGTAATGAGATGTAGTAGTTGAGTTATTTGCTTATTGGTACATTTTTCTTGAGGACGAGCAAAAGTTCAAGTTTGGGGGTGTGTTAAGTGTATATTTTTACACTTTATCGTACCTTTTTATGTGAGCTTTTGGTGTGTTTTAAGTTTTTAACGATAATTGGTGCTTAAAAAGTTCATTTATTGTATTTTAGGTACAAATTGAAGAATTGGAAAAGTATGGGGTCAAAACTGCAATTTTGGAGAAAATATGGGCCAAAAGTGAAAAAACCAAAATATGGAGATTTAAAGCTCGGACGGCCGTCCGAGTTTTAGTTCAAATTATGGGACGGCCGTCCGACACCCCGAGACAGCGCAATAAAGGGATTTTAATTGCTCAAGGAAACTGTCTTCTTCCCCAAGTTCTTCACCCTATATAAAACCAAGCCAAACACACAATTGGGGATCTTTTTTACGCAATTTCAAGAGCAACAAAGCAATAACGAAGACGAAGAATTCGAAGACTCTAAGCATAGATTTATCGCTTATGACTTATTTTATTTGCGTTTTTACTTTAATCATGAGTAGCTAAATTTTTTATTTCTAGGATTTTATTTGGAACCCTATGTGGGATTTATGAACCCAATTCTATGATTTTATGCAAGTTTTAATTCCGGATTATTTCTTCTACTTATTTTATTAAGTTCATGATACTGGCCACTTTATGCGCTTTTATGTTATTGTTAATCGCATGAATCGGGAGATCGGGTTAATAATTAGAACTGTGGTAGAAGAGTCTTTGTGGTATTAACATAAGAATATAGTTAATCTCTTAGGTAGCCATTATTGAGATTTGTGCTTAATGATGTGTTCTAGAATTAATTGCATAGGAATATAGTAATTGAATCTAGAGTATTAGAATCGTAATACACGCGGAAGCGGGTTATGATTATTTAGCATCTCCGGTTAATAATCCGGGTTAATTGCTTGCATAATTGAAGGAATTGGGGGAGTAATAATCACATAGGGGGGAAGAATAAAATCCTAGGCTTGCTTATCTTGATTAAATCTTCGTTTTAAATTGCTTTCTTGTTTTTGCTTGCTTTTAATTTAGTTTAATTTAGTTAGTTATCTCTAAAATTCGACTGTGTAGGGTGGGCTTGATAATAATTGGTAGAATTCAGCGTCTAGGATCAGATAATTAAATATTACCTGTGGGTTCGATATCCGGACTTTTAGTCCACTATATTACTTGTACGATACGTGCACTTGCGTGTAGGTATTTTAACCAACAGTTGCAGATCTAGATTTTTCAAAAGGGGGTAGCTGACTACGGTTGCGACGACTGCGATTTTTGGCTGCTAGGGTTTGGGCGGAGGTTGCTTTAACTGCTAGGGTTGGCGGCTAGGGTTTGGAATAGACACCGTAGTAAACCATAGTGTACCATATTATACCGTAGTATACTATGGTCTACTACAGACTGTGAATATAGAGGATACCATAGTACACCACAGCCTACTACAGACTGTGAACATATAGAGAATGTACGATGAAGTGAAATTTAAGTTTTAGATGTCTACAAGCGAAGATAGCGACTACGATGACTATATTTATTGATAGAAGAAAAAAAATTAAAATAAAAAAATGAAAATATGCAAATCGAATTCAAAAAAATAAAAATTAACATGTCTTTTTTTGTAATTTTCAATATTATGTATAAAAAAGAAAAAAAAAAGTTTTTTTATAAAATTGTATAAAATTTTGAAATGGAGAAAGAAACAAAAAACGAAGACAAAATGGTATTCTGTAAAACAAATAATTAAAAAAGTTATATGGAAAAATGAAAGTATTAAATGAAAAAAAAAATGATAAATGCAGTTTGAATTTACTTAATACTGAGTGGAGGGGTGTTTTTGGAATGAATTTTATAAAGAATGTGAAGCAAATGTTTAGTTGGACTTGTCATTTAGTTCTAATAAGTGTTGTCATCAGGGATCTATACCTTAACGCCCCAAAAACAAAAATTCCATATTAAATGTCATTTTAAGTTTTCAAGGAAAAAATAATTTTTTTTTACCAAGTTTGCCCTTAATCGTTGATTGTTCAAAGTCATTAATTCCTATTTTTTTCTTTATCGACAAAAGTAATTAATATGAGAAGTAAATAATTCCTCTCGTATTTTACTTTAATTCGGATTCAAGATGAATATGTATCCACTGAGGTTGTATTTGATTTTGATCTATAATTTAAAATAGTTTCAATTTAATACAATTTTATATTTATTTTCTAAATTATCTGCCAACAATACGGCAAGTGTCACAATCAGCCAAAAAAAATCTGCAAAATTAGTTAGAACCACAGCAAGCGCCGTAGAGCTATAGACAGACACTTTTTTTTTGATAAATCGCTATAGACAGAGACTACACTTCATTAATTTATTCAAAACAACCACGTTTTGATTGAACAACACTTTTTATGAAACAATGAGTTAAATGCAAAAACACCCCCTGTGATTTTCCTAAACACCAAAAAACCCCCTAGGTAAAATTAAGTGACTAAAACCCCCCTGTGATTAGTAGTCAAAGTCATAAACCCCCCTCTATCTCATTCGTGTCATGCACGCGCTACCAAAGCGACTGCTGGTGCGATTTTTTGTGTGAAAAGACGCAAGTGCCCCTCTAAATCTCTCTTAGTTTTTCTGGTACCATTTTAAACAAAAACAAAAGAAAAAAATCACTAAATATAAATGAATTAATTAAAAAAGAACAAAACACAATTCGACGAGGGTACCGGGGAGCTGCCATGGCTCGCAAACATGGAGGTCGATTTCGACGAGGGTAGCTCGGAGAATTTGTTCATTTCAAACTTTCTTGTAAAGATAATGGCAAACCAATTCTTCGTTTTTTCCTGAAACCCGGTGGCAGCGTCTCTCCTATATCTTTTAATCCCATTTTTTTCGTTTTTTCCCGAAAATTATATATATTTTGACTTTTGTGCAGAAGAAGCATACTGATTTTTTTTTTCGTTTTCAAGAACTATGGGATTTATATATATATGTGATCTTCTTTTCTGGTTTTTTTTTTCTTTTATGGGGGTGGGGGTGTAATCTTTAAGGTTGATTGTAGGAGAAAGTAGTGTGCTTTTATAAAAAAAGATTTTTATAAAAAAGAAATATCTTTTCTAATTTTTATAAAAAAGAAAAATCTTTTTTCCTCCCCGTCAAACTGAAGACCAACCTCAAATTCATCTTCTTCGCCCATTTTGTTGTCCGACATCGCCATCTTCTCCGACGTTGCCCAGCGACCGCCGCCGCCGCTGCTGCCGCTGCCGCCGCCGCCGCCGCGAGTTCAGATCTTCTCTAAAGTCGTCGCCAATCGAGGTCCGGCGAGCTACACTTCGCCGAATTCTCCGACGAATAGCAAAGCCCATCGCAAAATCCTCTCAAATACAGCTGCCGTTGCAGCCGCCGTTGAGCTATGAGCTGAGAAATTGAAATTGAAGTGTGCGTTGTTTTTTTTTTTTTCAATTGGAGAAGAGGGCTAAATTGAAAGTGCTAGGGACTGAATTGAAAATTTTGAAAATTTCATTTGAGTCATAAAATTCTAGAGGTTGGATATATTTATCTGAAGGGCATTTTTGTCTTTTCGCGAGCGGTCAACAGACAAAAACAAAAAAGGGTCGAGTGTGCTTCATTGAACACTTGTTAGGGGGGTTTTGGTGACTTATTTTTTCCTAGGGGGTTTTTTGGCCTTTAGGAATTACACAGGGGGGGTTTTTGCATTTAACTCATGAAACAATCATAAGAGTAAACTGCAAATACTACCCCTGTGTTATCTCGAAATAGCAGAAACCCCCCTGTGATAAATAAACTAGCAAAAACCCCCCTGTGAAATTTAGTTAAAGGCAGAATCCCCCCTAGCTGATTTTTTAGACTTGAAATGACAAAATTGTCCCTCAAAATGTATTTATATATATACATATTATATGTATATTTATTCTTTTTAATTTGTTTGTTTAGAAATTAAAAAAATAGTAAACAACTAAATTGATTATTTTTTAAATAAAATAATTAAAATATTTATAAAATATAAGAATTTATTAATTGCAAGACTCCAGGGGTATTTATGTCTTTTTATATCAAGTCAACACTCAAATAGTTCCATAGGGGGGTTTTTGCTATTTAAATAATTTCAAAGGGGAGGTTTTTGCTAGTTTATTTATCACAGGGGGGTTTTTGCTATTTCGAGATTATACAAGGGTAGTTTTTGCAGTTTACTCACAATCATAATAAGGTCGGTGGGAAGTGAAAAAAAAATATTAATTAATTCACCTACCAATTTTTGTTATCCTATTTACCAAAACATAATGGGGCCCAATTTTTCTTTTCAATCCTTATATATATTTCTATCGGAAGTCGAAATTCCTCGTTTTACAAGGAACGAACCCTCGTTGGAGTTGAAATTTTTACACTGCAGCTGGCAATAATTCAATCCTAGAATCTTATACCAACTTACAAACTCAGAAACCAGTTGAGCTATAGAGATGCAGACTTTTCTCGATATATATTTATATATAGTGTGTTGTTTATTATGATTTAAAAAGCTTATGTATTGGCCCCAATTAAAAAATAATTATTATTAATACCTTTTTAATTTAACTTTGATAATTAATCGTATAAGCTTTGTTAGTGTCTTTTGAGTACCATATCCCTAGTTCTAGTGTTTCACTCACGTATCGTATAATGCGCTTGACTGCATTTAAGTGACTTTCTTTGGGGTTTAATTGATATCTAGCACATACTCCTACATTGAAACAAACGTCAGGTCTACTTGCAGTAAGATAAAGTAAACTTCCAATCATACTTCTGCATAGTGTGGGGTCAACGTCTGTGCCATCACAGTCTCGTCCCAACTTTTCGGTAGAGCTCATTGGAGTTTTCAAGGGTTTTGCATTGTCTAACCCAAACTTACTTACCAGATTCTTAGTGTATTTGCTTTGTGTGATGAAAATACCATCATTCATCTGCTTTACCTGCAAACCAAGAAAATATGTTAGCTCTCCAACCATACTCATCTCAAATTCTTTTGACATTTGAGAGATAAATTCATCTTTCTTGTGGTTAGAAGTAGATCCGAAGACAATATCATCCACATAGATTTGGGCCAATAGAATTTCGTTTTTAAATTTTTTGACAAATAACGTTTTATACACTCCACCTCTTATGTACCCTTTTTCAACTAAAAGGGTCGTAAGTCGCTCATACCAAGCCCGATGAGCTTGTTTGAGATCGTATAGTGCCTTTTTAAGTTTATAAACATAATGAGGTTTGAGAGGATCTTGAAATGTCTTTGGTTGTTCGACATACACTTCTTCATTTAAGAGACCATTTAAAAACGCACTCTTAACATCCATTTGAAAAATTTTAAACTTTAAAACACAAGCTACCGAAAGTAAAAGTCGTATTGACTCAAGACGAGCTACAAGAGCAAATGTTTCATCGAAGTCTACTCCTTCAATTTGAGTGTACCCTTGAACAACTAAACAAGCTTTATTGCGCGTTATGTCGAGTTCGTCCGTTTTGTTTTTGAACACCCACTTAGTACCTATACCATTTACATGGTCGGGTCGTGGAACTAGTTCCCACGCTTCATGTCGAGTGAACTGTTCAAGTTCCACTTGCATGGCTTGTACCCAAAATTCATCAAGAGTAGCTTCTTTGATGTTTTTTTTGGTTCTATTGTAGAAGTGTAGCAGACATACTGACCATTTCTTGATAATCAACTTTGGGCTTATTTCGAGTTTTCATACCTTCGTCGATTTCTCCTATCACTTGTTCAGAAGGATGATTTTTTACAACTCGTTTTGATGGCCTTTTGTCTTCTTCCGCGATTTCCTTTACTGATGTCACATCTCATGTGCTGACTTCTGGAGTTTCAATTGGAACAATGGTTTTTCCAAGGCTAGAGTCATCATCATCCATTCCTGCAGATAAGACTTCATTGAAGCTTACATTTATGGATTCTATGACAGTCATTGTACGTTCATTATAAACGCGATATGCCCTGCTGTTCAGAGAGTAACCAAGAAACGTACCTTTATCTCCTCTTGCAGAGAATTTACCTAGTTGTTCTCTATCATTCAATATGTAACATTCACACCCAAAGATATGAAAGTAGCTTAAGTTGGGTTTCTTACCTTTCCATACTTCATATGAAGTTTTCTTGGTACCTGGCCTGAGATGTACACGATTTATGGTGTAGCAGGCAGTACTCATAGCTTCAGCTCAAAACTTTGTGGCCACTCGTGCTGAGATAAGCATTACGCGGGTCATCTCTTGGAGAGTTCTATTCTTTCTTTCTACCACACCATTCTGTTGTGGTGTCTTTGGTGCTGAGAACTCATGTGAGATACCCTGTTTTTCACATAACTTTGTGAATGAAGAGTTTTCAAATTCTCTTCCATGATCAATTCGAATTCTCCCAATATTGCTGAATTTTTCAATTTGCAATTTTTCGCATACCATTTTAAATTCATAAAAATTCTCTGACTTTTCCATAATGAAGCGTACCCAAGTGAACCTTGAGAAATCATCAACACAAACTAACACATACCTTTTTCCACCAATGCTCTCCGTCTGCATTGGCCCCATTACATCCATGTGAATGAGTTTCAAGGTCCTGCTAGTCCATGCATGATCTGTGTTCTTATGAGATGTTCGTACTTGTTTCCCCAATGGACAGTCACCACATGACTCTGGTGTGTCAGACTTTAGTTGTGGTACTCCTTTCACACAGCATGCATTAACAAGACGAATTAGATCATGAAAATTTAGATGACTTAGTTTCCGATGCCAGAGATCGGTGAGATCAGAAGTTGTGTGATGAAATTGATCCGATTTATCTATCTGATCAATTTTGTAGCAATTATCTGATGACATGTATCCAGTTATAACACAATTTTTGCTTTCATCAAATACTTCACACTTACGCTTTGTGAACAATACTAAGTCGTATAGGCCACACAGTTCACTTACACTCAGAAGGTTTGATTTTAAACCTTCCACATACAGGACATTGTTCAGGTTTGGTAATCTTCCAACACTCAAGTTTCTTTTTCCTTTTACGTAAGCCTTATTTCCATCTCCAAAGGTGACCTGTCCACTAGACATGTTATGCAAATTTGACAAAAAAATCCTTTCACCTGTCATGTGTTTGGAGCATCCACTGTCAAAATACCAAGAGTTAGTAGCACATGCATTTAAAGATAAAATAGCTGACCAACAATTAGTATTATCTTTTGTCATCCATTTTTATTAGAATTTTTTCTTTGGGAGTAGATATCTCACGCAGCGGAATTGGATGATTGATATGCTAATTGTTTATTTATCAGTTTCCATCTTTTAAAGCATTTAGGCCTGACATGCCCCACTTTATGACAGAAGTGACAAGTAGGAACAAACTTAGTTGCATGAGTTTGGGTAGTCACACGCGGAGATATGGGATTGACGAATCTAATTCTCTGGTTCGAACCAGTGTTAGCATTAGATTGTCCACCAGTAATCCCAGACCAATTTTCTTGGGATTAGAAGGATGAGCATTTATGATTTCATCTAATCTATTTGAGGGAAGAAACGCAGTGCGATTTAACTTACTGACAGAAGCCTCAAACATTGTGGCAACAGGTGGTGAAATATCTTGGTGATCATGCTCAGCCTGTATTTTTGAAAAAAGATTTTTCCTGATTCTTTTTGCTCTTTCACCATCATATTCATGCCAATACTTCAACAGATCTTTTAGATTGTCGATGTCTCTCTGTGCGAAGTCCTGTTCCACTTCAAAGACTTCAATCTCCATCTCAAGTTTATCGATTATGTCATTCAGCTTTGTTATAACAACTTCATTCTCTTCCTCTCGTTCTTTGATTCTTTCTTTCAAAACTTTATTTTCATTACTGACTTCATGACATTGCTTCAGGAGGTCATTCAACTGTTGTTGAATTTGTTGGATAGAATCTCCACATTCATCTTCTGATTCGTCATCTCATGTGGACAGAAAATATGTATTTAATTTTTCGTGATTCTCATTTTTCTGTGTGACATACCTGAGATGTGGTGGTTCTGTGCATATATTGTCTTCTAGTGTGTCTTCAGTGATTCTGCATGTTCCACACAAATCATTATTTGTGTCATCGTCACTAGCTTCACTCTCATCATCAGAATCTGAGTTGTCATCACTCTAGGTTGTGGCAAGTTATTTTCCTTGTTTTTTCAGTGTGTTAGCACATTCTGCCTGGATATGACCATAACCATGACACTCTCTACATTTAATTTCCTTCTTGACTTCTTGCTTATCTGTAGAAGTCCTGAGTTTTCTCTCAGAGTTTGTAGGATGTCCATTTGTTTTCATGAACTTCCCGAAGTTTTTTGCTATCAAGGAGATGGATTTTGTAAGCTTGACTTCAAGTGCTGTCATAGGAACAATGGACATAGATGGTGTTGTGGCCGATATAGTTTGCAAAGCAATTTTTCTCTCTTTGTTCATTCTGCTGATGTTCAACTTGTTTTCAAAAGTTTGTAAATTTCCAATTAAATCTTCAAGTCGCAATGAGTCCACATCACTAACTTCCTCTATAGCAGTGATCTTGTATGCGAATCGATCTGGCATGGATCTGAGTACTTTTCGAACAAGTTTAACTTCAGGATAGGTTTCACCGATGCCATGAGCTTCATTTGATATGTCACATAATTTGGAGTTAAATTCGCTCACGGTCTCATTTTCTTCCATTCGAAGATCCTCAAACCGGGTGGCAAGCATCTGGAGTTTGGATAATCTGAAGCAGTTCCCTCATAGACTGTTTGGAGTTTTTCCCATGCTTCTTTAGCACACTCACTTGCAGAGATTATCTTGAATTGATTGATATCAATTTCATTGAATATTGCATTCAAGGCTTTGGAATTCATATTTGCTGCAATCTGTTCGGCTTTACTCCAGTCTTTCTCATACTTCTCAGTTTCAATTTTTTTTTCATCATTGGCAACGGGTCGTTTCCATCCAGTCAACACTGTGCGCCACGCGTCTTCATCCATTGATTTTATGAACATCTCCATCTTGGTTGGTTCCCGTAAGCAGTGGTGGAACCTCCTTCCATATGAGAACTCATAATACCTATGAAAGATAAATGACAAATAAATCAAATTCCCAAAATCACACACTATGTATATCTAGTGAGAGGCTCCTGATGCCAATTGAAGATTTATATGCCTATGAAAATCTTTTAACCTAAGTTGTAATAGTTGCTGTGGGAACAATATTCAGTTACAACTACAATTCTTGTGTTAACACAGTTATAAACTACTGAAAGCGAATAAACAAACACAAGAATTTAATGTGGTTCAGACACAATTGTGCCCTACATCCACGTGGACCTGCAAACACGATTTTATTTGTTCAGATTTACAGTGTACATTAATAAGACTTATTAAAATAATTAAGACTCTCTCTTTAATTCTTTATGCCGTTCTTGTACACAACTTGAACCCCGTGTTTCTTCCAACAACAACTCTACACCGCGTGCCTAGAACTTCTTTCAGACCTGAACTCCCTTTTAGTGGCGCGGTTGATCTCCCTTGAGATCTATACAACAGATCTGTATATGTTGACACATGCAATGATGACACAGTTCCGTCCAGCAGAATGTTTCAGCAATTTCTTCAAAGCTATGGAGTGATTCTTCTCCCAAAAAATGTCACGGTCTTTGTGAGTCGATGAGACTTATATAGACGCGAAGTCGGCCTCCAAAGACCTACCTTGTTCCCAAAGAAATCGAACAACTAGGAAACAGAATCCTGATCAATATCTAATTCTAATTTAGATAACTATAACAGATTCCTAACTAGAGTAGAGTACAAGGATATAATTCTAAGTCCTAAAGTATTACAAAGGTAGGATTCTAAATTTTCAAAATAAACATGGGAACAAATCTTTGTCAATCTTTACTTCCCAAATGTGCCGGATTTTTTTATCGTGAAATCTGGTGCCAACAAATACAATTTTACAATCATTTTCTAAACTATCTGCCGACAATACGGTAAGTGTCACAATCAGCCCAAAAAAATCTGCAAAATAAGTTAGAACCAGAGCAAGCGCCGTAGAGCTATAGACAGAGACTTTTTTTTTTGATAAGTAGCTATAGACAGAGACTACACTTCATTAATTTATTCAAAACAACCACGTTTTAATTGAACAACATTTTTTATGAAACAATCATAATAAGGTAGGTGGGAAGTGAAAAAAAAATATTAATTAATTCACCTACCAATTTTTGTTATCCTATTTATCAAAGGGAATTGCTATTCGCGGTTTGAAAATTGCTATTTGCAATTTATAACAAAATCCCCCAAAAAAATATTTATCTCTCTAAAATCCCAAAACTTTCTAAAAATATTCAACCTCCCTCCCTCAGAACGCGTAAAAGCCCAACTTGGGCGCCCATTCATGCAGTGCACGCCCAAGTTGGGCGTGCAAGCTGCATTTGGGCGCCCGAGTTGGGCGTCCAGTGCCAATTTTTTTTTTTTTAATCGAACGCCCAAGGCGTGTACGAACGCCCGGAACACGCCATGGGCGCCCCATCTTGGGCGTTCAAACATTTTTTTGCGAAAAAAAAAGCCCTACAAATCGATTTGTAGGGCTTTTTAACATGAAATTGGTTCCTTAATCGACCTACCCAATGCATATTACACATAAAAGAGTCGAAATTATTACATCAAAATATCGAAGCCCAACCCTTCTTCAAGCTTGATTTCGATTTTTCGATTTTTTTTTTTTTGCTATTTGCAGTTTGGGGGGGGGGGGGGGGGGGGGGGGGGGGGGGGGGTTGGATTTTTTTAAAAGTTTTGGGGGGTTTTGTGAAGCAATTTTGTGACCGTAAATAGCATTTCATTTACCAAAACATAATGGGGCCCAATTTTTCTTTTCAATCCTTATATATATTTGGATCAAAAGTCGAAATTTCTCGTCTTATGGCCCTCATAGTTTTAAAAGGAACGAATCCTCATTTAAGTTGAAATTTTTACACTGTAGGTGGCAAGGATTCAATTCTAGAATCTTGTACTAACTTACCACCTCAGAAACCAGTTGAGCTATAACGATGCAGACTTTTCTCCATATATATTTATATATATAATGTGTTGTTTATTATTATTTAAAAAAGCTTATGTATTGGCCCCAAGTAAAAAATAAATTATTATTAATACCTTTTTAATTTAACTTTGATAATTAATCGTATAAAATATGTTTTCACAATCTTTATTAAAACCTACAATAAAAATAAATCAAGATAAAATATGAAAATATTTGTTCTTTGACAAATTACATCTTCTCAATGCTAAGTTTTCGGACATTACACAATCTATTATTTTAAGGAGTTCTAATAATTATACTATTTTGACATACAATATTATGAATTATTTTATTTAATTAATGCATAAATAATTACTTATTTGTGTTTCTTTTTATCCATGAATAGATATTTGGGGCGCTCCCTCCGAACTCGCGATAAATTTTAATTCACCATGTTGAATATGCATGCGTCCCTGCCCAAGAGATAAATCCTGATTCAACGACCCGTGATTATACATGCACCCGATAAATTTATCGGAGTTATTTTTCACATTTCATTTACGTACAATCATGCACATATATATATACACGTATATATATATCGAAAGCAAAACCACAAGTAGCTAGTGATATAAGCATTGTTGCATGCACATTCAAAAGATGGGGTTCGACGAGAAAGAAGCGCGGGCTCGAGCACAAGTGTGGAATTACGCTTTCGGTTATATCAACCTGAGAGTCGTGAAAACCGCCGTCGAGCTCGAAATCCCGGACATTGTAGAAAAGCATGGCGGCCCAATCTCCCTCCCCGAGCTATCATCCTCTGTGGGCGTCCCCACTGAATCCCTCCACCGCATCATGCGGTTCTTGATCGTCAACGGCATCTTCAAGAAAGCTCCGCCGCCGCCGCCGCCGCCGCCGCCGCATGGCGAAGTCTCCGGCGAGGTCCACTACTACGCTCCGACGCCGCTCTCCGGACTCATGACGAGGGAAAACCTGGCGGCGTTCATGCTGCTGCAGGATATGCCGACGGGGTCCAACTGCGGCATAACTCCGGCGGCTCTGAGAACCGGAAAACGGCCGGATGTGAAGCCCGTGAAAGAGGAGGACACGTGGGCAGACCCGGCTCACGGGAACCACGTGAAGCTGTTCACGGAGTCCATGGAGGCCCACGCTAGGGTGGCAACTCAGGCGATGGTCGATAACTTTCCGGCGGGTTTTGAAGGAATCGAATCTTTGGTGGATGTCGGCGGCCGCCATGGAATGGCACTGAGCATACTGGTCAAGGCATTTCCTTGGGTTAGTGGGACTGTTTTGGATCTGCCGGAGGTTGTGGCCGACGCTCCGCCGCGTGGTGGGGTCCACTTCGTCGGAGGGAGCATGTTTGAAAAGGTACCCAACGCCGACGCTGTTATGCTCATGGTACGTAATCATGATTTAATTTGGGCTAAATACAGTTTGCACCCTTAAAGTATAGGGCTGGTAACACTTACCCCCTTAAAATTACAAATGTAACACTTGCCCCCCTCATTAATGAATTTAATGTTAAACTTTGACTTTGAATGATGTGGCATTTTTTCTCCCCAAATTGTCCTTCTAGCTATTATATTAATTCATATATAATAATATATTTTCAATAATATTTCAAAAACTAAATTTTATAAAATGTAATAATTATTAAAAAAATATTTTGATTTATGTTTAACCCCACATTTTAATTACTATAGACCCTAATATAAATAAAAATCTCAATATTTTAAAAAAAATGTTTAAAATACGTTAAACATTTGCAAGAAAAAAATAATTTCAAGACTTAAACGTCCAATTTGTTTTATAATAATTATTGATTTGAAAATTTATTTCAGTTACTTAAATACAAATTTCAATAAAAACATATTTAAATATTTAGACGTTTAAATTATAATTTCTTATTAACTTTTGAATACATTTTGTGATTCTCAAAGTAAAAAGTCGGATGATTATATTAGAGTCATATACGCATTAATATAACTATATAAACTATAAAATTATTATTAAAATTCGAATAATTGTTAACTTTTTATTAGCTACAAATGAACACAAGATAAAACAAAAATGAAACTAAAATTCAATTTTTTTCATTCGTAAATTTTCAATATTGAAATAATAAAATTAAGTTTTTGCAGAGTTGCCGAATTTTTTATTATTACATATTCATTATTTATATAATGGCTAGAAAGATAATTTGGGAAGAAAAAATGCCACATCATTCAAAGTCAAAGTTTTACCTTTAAATTCATTAATGAGGGGGGTAAGTGTTACATTTGTAACTTTAAGGGGTAAGTGTTACCACCCCTATACTTTAAGGGTGCAAACTGTATTTAGCCCATTTAATTTCACACGTGCTTTTAACATTTTTCTTTTTCATTTTTAAAATCAACACGTACGTTTAACAAATTAAATCATTATCTAGTATTAAAAATAGGAATTACGAAAAAACACTTATGATTGAGTAATTACTACCACCCCGTCAACTATTAATCTTCTTACATCTCCACCCTTACGGTTTCAAATTTAGTGGAATTTTCTAGATTATATGAAATATTCTCAATTTTGTACCCGTTTTATCCCAATCGGGCTCCACATTTTGAAGGAAGATGATCATAAGATGTGCTTTTTGGCTTGTATATATCAGATTGTGGTGCATCAAAACTATATTTTTGCACAAAACGAGTACAAACTAGAGAATATTACACGGACTCTAGATGATTATGTTGAATTTGACACCACAAGAGTGGATATATAAGAAGATTCATAGAGGGATAGATATAATTATCCAAACAAATTCGATATTTTTATGTTGATATAAATCAATTATTCATTCCGATATTTGTTTTCCTTTTGATGCATGCATGGTAATATAATATATAGTGGATATTGCACGACTGGAGCGACGAAGCGTGCATAGACATCCTGAAGAAATGCAAAGACGCGGTTCCGAAAGATACCGGAAAAGTAATGATTGTGGAAGCCGTGATAGACGAAGATGGAGAGGGAGACGAGTACGCGGGTGCTCGTTTATTGTTGGATATGGTTATGATGTCGGTTACGGTGAAGGGAAAGGAGAGGACTTACAAAGAATGGGCATATCTTCTTGAAGAGGCTGGCTTTAGTAGGCACAACGTCGTAAACATCAAAACCGTCGTTTCCGTGATCGAGGCCTTCCCTTAATATGTGTCTGAGTATGTGTAGATCTACGGTAATAAATTTAGCTGGTGAAGCATTGATCACCAGGTAATAGATAGATCTACAGTAATAATATGTATTAGGGTTTGATGTTGTGATTCCATTTTTATTAGTTACAATCTAAGGTGCGTAACATGTTATGCAGCCGAAGATTGAAATACAAAATGGGATAGATAATAAATTGGAATATATGAATGATTAATTTATGTATGTTTGTTTTGTTTGTCTTTTGTTTCAAGTATAATAAAAGAATGCTATATAAATTCTGATAAAATTCTTCAAGTTCATGTTGTTTGTCTTTTCGGATTTATTTTCGAAACTTTTAATAGAAGATATATTCCATTGTGCCCCAATCCATTTTTCTAATATAACCAATCGAAAAAAAAAGAAAAACTATCTGAATAATAATAATTGGGTGGACAAATCCAAATACAAAGATTTAACATGTATAATAATAAATTTATCAGAGTATTATTTTACAAGGTTTAGCTCAACTGATTAATGAGATGATACATTGATGCAAGAATTGAACTTAGAGAAATATATTTTACGTAATAATAGTATAATATTTTTGAAATTGTAAATATATTTTTGAAATTTTAACTCCAGATGTTTTTCGCTATAAGAGAAGTTTTCTCCTAATATCATTTACACTGAACTTTTTGTGAAAAAAAATTACATAAGTAAATCCAACATATAAAACCTGGCATGCTGAATATATATATAGTAGAAAAATATATTTTTTATACAAAAAGTGCCTTAACATGCCGAAATCATGAAAAATTAGATGATACACCTGATTATTTACAGTGAGTAGATTTAAACCGTAGATCTACATATAATCACACACATACACATCCATGTATATGTATATGTGCTTAATGGATAGTTATTTAATTAAATGTACGATTCAAATTCACATCATGTAAATAACAAGGATGGTAGCATTTACTCCCATGAGACCACTGTCACAATCATCACATCTCTGCCCTTAATCTCGTAAAATCCCAGATCGAGTACTCTCTCTCTCTAACTTTATCTCTCTAGATCTCTCTCTATGGAGCGACTGCGCGCGATAGGGTTTGCCAGGCGCACGCGGCCCTGCTCCTTCAAAACCCTAGACAGCGACGGCGACGGGAGGGTGAGCATCAACGAGTTCTTGTCACTATGATGAAGGAGCAGGGCCGCGTGCGCCTGGCAAACCCTTACTTCTTCAGGGAGCTCGACAGCAACGGCAATGGCAGCCTGGATTTCTGGGAAGTGCTGACGCTTTACTACATCGTCAAGAGTGGTCGGCCACTGTGTGGGATCCTCGTAACCGGGACTTTCTTCTCGTGCGTGGAGTGCTTCGACAGCCCAACCGGTGCTTACAGCTTGTGTATCTATTGTTACAGGTCGAATAAGAGTGACCACAATCATGTTACATTATGGCTAGGGTTTGACTTTAGGTATACAAACATGGAGTTTTATATATTTTGGGAAGAGATGCTGAAATGATCGGAAGGGCAAATAAAGTCAACTCATGCATGATGTCTAGCTAAATTACAAAAAAATTAATTTTTTTTAAAATAAATAAATATTAAAAGAAATAAAAAATACTTATGTATATTAATTATATATGAAATTGTAGTGATGTCTAGGTTAACAGTTCAAATAAAATTACTTCATCCATTTTCAAAGAAGTGTCGTATAAGGTTCCATTTATGTACAATACTAAGTACTAAGTAAGAAAGTTAATATAGGGGTAATATGCTAGGACACAAACTTAATTTGAAGTAGATGACAACATCAAATAAAATATCTTAAATTATAAATCATTAGTTCAAAATAAAATTTGACTCACATCCTTTTATTTTTGTTTAATCCGAAAATACCCTTCATATAAATAATAAAAGATTAGGTTTATCTCTCATTCATCTTATTCTCTCTTCTCATGGTCTTTTTTTTCCACTCGCTACACCTCAATCTTTTTTCTCTTCTTCTCAACCGTTCCACATCTCTCTCCTCTCATATTTTTGTCATCAGCCCATAACGTTCTCTCTCTCTCTTGCAAATCAATGGGTGCAAACCGAGGATACCACCACCACTATATATGCCGAGATGATCTGAAGATTTTGAGGATCCATCCAGATCCGTCGCCGAGCAGCAAGGTAGAGTGAAGGAGGGCCGGAGGCGATGCATAGATCTGAAGATCTCGGGGTTCTTGGAGACCTCGGCGACGGTGCGGTGGAGGGGGGTGGTGTAGACAGGGGCGGAGCCAGGATTAGAAAGTAGGGGGGGCTAACTAAAATTTCGGGGTTCGGGGCAGTGCCGCGAAAAAAAAATTAGGTTCACAAGACATTGAAAAAATAGGGTTATACTGCGAATTTTTAATTAAAATAATATATATGTATATATATCAAGCATGACAAAAACATCTAAATTATTCTAATAATATATTGCACTTAATGGGATTCATGGCACCGTCTCGTATTATTTTTTAAAGACATTAATATAAAAAATCAAAGATCGATAAATAAATATATTCATAAATTTTATTTAAAATAGTACAAGTTTTAAACATTTTATTTTATATTTCTATATTAAATATGAGGGTCTTTCTAGGGTGAGATCCCATGTTCTAAACTTTTATGAGATACCCCTTTATAATGCGCCACGTGTCCCTGCCAAAAAAATCCAATTTTTTCTCTTTTACGTATTGTCGTAAATACCCTTCGTATAATTAGTATTTTCAAAAAATCGGCCATTGTATATTAATAATGTAATGTCAATTTTACCCTCTATATTTTTAATGCAATTTTAATTAATTTATTACTGTTTTTTTGAATGACCATAATAACCTTATACACAAACGTAATAAAAAAACTAATCGATGTTATTTCCTAATTATGCTGATTTATCCCCTAATCTCTAACCAAATCAAATACGTTCTCCATCTTCATCTTCGAAACCTGGTCTTACGGTTTCACGATCAATTCAATTGTTCATCATTTTTTTCGATCCATTAATTTATTCTTACTTTGCTACAAATTCGAATTGGTGAATCGTTACACTATTTCTTCAGAATACGTTTATTCAAGGATGTCTAACCCCGACGAAGTTGGTATGTTACTTGTATTTCAATAATTAGGGTTTTGGTCGAAATCCTTAATAGTTTTCTTGTATTTCAATAATTAGGGTTTTGGTCGAAATCCTTACTAGTTTTCTTTATGTTACTTGTATTTCAATAATTAGGGTTTTGGTCGAAATCCTTACTAGTTTTCTTACTTTAATCCCATATATTTATTTATTGTATTGAAGATCGAAGGTCTTCTAATTGTGAATCACAAAGGAATGCTGAAGACGAAAACGAAAGTGTTATGAATTTCAATTTGCAAGGCAACACCGGCGACATTGACGAGAACGATGATCGTTTGCAATTAATTAAACGCATGATGTCATTAACCTTTACTGATATACATGAGGCCGATCAATATTATTTTAGGTACGGTCAGTTAACAGGATTTGACATTCGCAAGCACTCTTTGAAACGAAAAAAAACAGATTTAAACATCGTTCTGAATAGGGTTTGGGTTTGTAGTCGAGCTGGGAATCGTGACACACGCATTAAGGATTATGATCGACTGCGTGCACCGAAAGAAGACAAGCGGTGTGGATGCCCAGCTATATTCCGTATTGCACTTGATCGTTCTACCGGAATATATCGGGTGACTACATTCAATCCCGATCACAGTCACCGCCTTGAAACGCCCGACACGAGTCATATACTACGTTGCAATAGGTAATCTAATCATTCCGGTTTTACTTTTATATTGACATCCTTGCATGATGGTATGACATATTTTTTTCCTTATCAAATTTGCCTTGTAAACTGAATCCATTGTATACTTATATAATTCCATATTGCATGCAGATTAATGAGCAACGAAACAAAAAACGTGTTGCGATTGATGACTGATGTTGGGATGAAACCAAGTCATGTTATTGATTTTTTAGATGAAGCATGTGCAGGGAACCAAACACGTCTATTTAATCGTAAAGACGCGTACAACTATCTGAATGGGGAAAGGTTGAAAAGGATTGAAGGAGGTGATGCGAACACTATGTTGGGTCTACTGAACGGCATGAAGGTAAATGATAAATCAATTGAGTACCAGCACAGTGTCGACGCAAACAATGCACTTACAAGAATCTTTTGGTGCGACGGGATTTCAAGAGCCGAGTATGAACATTTTGGTGATGTTATTCTATTTGATAGCACCTACAAGACCAACATGTATAGGTTTCCTATAGTGTTGTTATCTGGAGTCAATTCTCATTTGTGCACTTGTATTTTCGGAGTTGCTATTATGTACAAGGAGACGACTCAACAATACACTTGGTTGCTACGAACGTTTCAAAAATTCATGAACGGAAAAGCACCCACAGCTGTTTTGACGGATCAGGATGCAGCAATGTGCCCAGCCATTAGAGATGTTTTTCCAAAAGCAACTCATCGGCTTTGTTGCTGGCATATTTCACGTAATGCCGAAACTAATATAAAAATTCCCGGATTCTCAACATGTTTTTCCAAGCTAATGAAAAGTACATGCTCTGTGGCCCAATTTGAAGCTAGATGGTCTACATTGATTGCTAAGTTCGGTGTTGCCGACCATCCATGGATACAAGACATATACTCAAAACGACATTTATGGGCAGAAGCATTTTTTCGAGGCAAGTTTTTTTCTATGATGAGAAGCACCCAACGTGCAGAGTCAATGAACGCTTCACTGAAACAGAAAGTGAGTTCTGGTTGTAGCCTTACAGATTTGTTTAGGCAGTACAACAATAATTTCTTGAAGAGGATTCGAAAGAGGTTTCACGTATTGCAGAAGGAATCTGAGAATCCACCAAGAAAAGTGAAGCGTATAGGCTTATTAAGCGGTCTTGAGAACCATGCCGGTCGCGTATGCACTAGAGCCATATTCGATTATATACAAAAGGAGCTGAAGGAGGAGGCAAACATAATTGTACTCAACAAGAGTGTACTTGTTAATCGGCGGCACACATTCATCTTTGAAGATCATAGCAAGGCAAGGCCTCGTACATTTACCACCGTAATTGATTTGGACAACGAAGAATTCCAATGCGAATGTAGTAAGCTCGAGTCCGATGGCATCCCTTGTCGACATTTAATATGTGGTTTTAAGAATTTGACACTTATTAAATTTCCTGATAAGAGTATCCATCCTCGGTGGTTTGTTGACGTTGGCAAGAACCTCACATCTCGTTTCTCATACTTGGATCCTACTATGAAAATGCACGGCAGAGTATCGAAGAAGGCTTTGGTTGATCATCCTGATGATGATGATGATAATGATGATGATGATGATGATGATGATGATGATGATGATGATGATGATGATGATGAAGGTGATAATGAGGAACCAATTGAAAATTTTAAACACGTCCCACATGTCGGTGATCCCGCTAAGATTGTTCCTAAGGGCGGATCCAAAGCTAAGAAGCATCTATGCGGATTATGCAGGTAGGTGTATTTCTTATTGTTTTGTCAATATTATTTGAATTTCATATCCTATATTGTTTACGAATTTCGTTGTGCAAACGTTGAAGGAAACCTGGACACAAGACCACAACTTGTGAGCAGAACCCAGCTTCTCGTGCAAGGGCTAATGCGAAACATTCAGCACGTATTAACCCATTAGAAAATGCTGGTTATGGTAACGCTGTCACAGAGGACTCCTTTGTCCAACCTTCGTCAAACACATCGCAATTTGTCACACCGGAATACGTTGGATCACATACTAGCCTTCTTTTAAATATTGAACGTCAACAAATGCACAATTCTGCAGGTGGAATCCATTCACAGGTTTGTAATGATATTTATTATTCATATTCAAAAATTTTGCATGTGGGATACATTCACATGTTTGTAATGATATCTATTATTCATATTGAGACACGAATTTGTTAACATTTTCATATTAATTTGTTAACACGAATTTTCAGGAAGGAACAAGTCATTCGACGTCTCATTTGAACTCATCATATTTGGATACATACCGTCACATGAGGGAACAAATGTAATTTAAATTTATTCAAATGTTATTTATTGACTCCTTTTTACCTTTTGGATTACTATAAGACAGTTGTATTAAAACTGATTTACTTTTGGTTCACTATTATAGTCTATGTTGCATTAGGTTTTACAATTCATTTATTGAGTTATTGCACTAGGGTTTGATGAAAAACTTTTACAAATATATTAAATTTTCAGTTACATTCAATGTAAAATTACACCGTGTTATTTATTGACTCCTTTTTACCTTTTGGATTACTATAAGACAGTTGTATTAAAACTGATTTCCTTTTGGTTCACTATTATAGTCTATGTTGCATAGGTTTTACAATTCATTAATTGGGTCATTGCACTAGGGTTTGATGAAAAACTTTTACAAATATATTAAATTTTCAGTTACATTCAATGTAAAATTACACCGCCCTCAAGTTGTACATGTTTCAATAAGTTGTATTAAAACTGATTCCCTTTTGTCACTAACTTGTACTATGCCTTTTCATTCATAATAAACAGATGGTACCCTAGCATATATAATATTAGTAAATACAACTGCAATTGGAGAAGCATAAATACAATATAAAAACCTTATTTTGTAAGCAAAATCGTCATAGATAAAAACAAGTTATCAAATTAGAGTAACGCATTACTTAATTATGTCCACAAACTACAAACTATACTATAAAAACAAAGTTAAGTCTAGGAATATTGCACTCGCAGTACAAACTATGAAAACAAAGTACAAATTCTGTAATTTACAACAATGATATTACACAAAACTACTTACACGATTCCAAACAAAATTAATATACTCAACTACAAATCCAAACATAAATAGAGTACATTATAACATCCAACTCAAATTGAAACCCAAAGAAAGCAGACCATTTACTTGTTCCTACAAATCCAACAACCATATACATAATGCAAAATATCAAATAACAAGAAATCCAAACAAAATTGTTCATATTCAAAAAACATTCTCAAATTGAAACCAAAACAAAAACAGATGATCTACTTACACCTGCCAATCCAATAATCACATAAATAATGCAAAATATCCAATAACTAGGTATCCAAACAAAATTGTCCAGATTCAAAGATCTTCCTCAAAATGAAAACAAAATAAATTATAGCATTTACGTGTACCTGCAAATGCAATTATCACATACATAAGGCAAAAACTACAAGAACAACAATCAAACGATTATTGTTCAAATTCAAAAATCCTCCACAAAGTGTATCAAAAATAATTCATAGCTAATTCAAAAAACAAAACATAACATTAAATATGCAGATTGGGGTAGCAGACCCAATCATGCATCAAAAATCAACTTGTCCAAAATAAAAACAAAATATAAAATATTGTTCCAAATGTAATAAATTGTTAAAAAACAAACCAGCAACAAAAGACTTTTTTTTCAATGACAATCATGGAGAGGCAGAAGTTGATCCGGGAACTATGCTTGCACCAGGGGCAGAGAGGGCCTGTATCTTGGCTTCCATAGCAGCGACTTCTTCAAGCCTCACATGCAGCTGTCCCAGCAACATTTCACGGAATGCAGTCTCCGGAGTCGGAATCACAATTGGATAAGCAGGAACCCTATTACAAGTTGCATCCTTGCTGACAACGTATTTCTGTTCACAAAGCAAAGAAAATATTAAAATAGGAAATATTAAAACATCAGAAACACGCTCCGCCTCTTCCAATATTCGCCGGAAAATAAATTCGCCGACATTGATTTCAACACCGCGACCGACAGCATACATGAAATCAGCTTGATCCACAGACACAAGATTCGAAGTCAAAGTTGGAAACCAGTTTGCACAACCTATCTCATGCAATATGGTGTAAACCTTCGTTAGTTGTGTACGCTTCAGACCAACCACAGGCCATTGCTTCATCTTTCCTCCGGTCATCTCTTTTGCCAAATCCTCGTGGGATACTCCTGATCTCGAAGCTCCCTTCTCATCCGTGCCAAGTATCTTATTCAACAACTTCGGGGTGAACTCGTACACTTTGCCACGAACATAAATTTGCCCAAAACGGCAAGATAACTCGTCACCGACAGCCCTCTCCAGATTTGCATAGAACTCACGGATAAGATTCATCTCAAACTTAAATTTCGTCGGATTTTTCGCCATTTTAACAGTACCCAACAAGTGCCTATCCTTTAACAGCTGTTTCACACCCCAATCTGTGAAAGTCTCGTCGTCGATCGGCCTTTCTATCAAAAATTTTACGCCGGCCAACTCTCCGCCCAAAACCTTCGCCCTCTGACTGAAATAAAGATACTCAGAAGCTACGTCTGTGTTGTAAGGGAAATCGTTGAACATAATTTCAATGTCGGAATCTGAATCCGCCTGCTCTTTGTCGTTGCCGGAATCATATGTGGTCTTCGGTTTCTTGCTGCTTTCTGCAAAATCGTGAGTGGGGTCACGTTTTCCAGTCATTGTTTTTAGTGTGGAGAAGGATTTGGCAGTGGATATGAACGGTGTAGAAAGATTTGGCAGTAGATATGAACGGTGTAGAAAATCAAGAATGAAAGTGGGAGAGGATGGCGGTGAGAGAGATTGATAAAATCAAGAATGAACGTTTGGAACATAAAGCGATTAGGGTTTTCTGTAAGGGGGGAGGTTGAAGAAGAGTGGGAGACGTATTTCATAAGATTTGCACGATTATCTAGAGGAGAAATTAATTGTGCAGATTTATCGCCGATTTACCCACACTTTAATGATTACACCTTTTCGAATTCCGTAATATTATTTTTATTTTTTCAGCTTAATATTTTTTTATGTGGAAAGTATTTTTAAACCCTAATAAAAATTTAAGTAATAAAAATCAACAAACAATGAAAACAAAATAATTGAATTTGCAATATATTTTGTATAAAAATAGACATTAATTATAAATAATTCATATGCTAATACTAATTATAATAATTAATTTTACAATTCATATAGGTGGACCGTGGATGCTACGTCAGTTAATTGATAAATATATATAGAATATATTATGTGACATATATTCAGAAATAATATAATAAATTCTTTACACTAAATATAGTTTCCTTTTTAATTTCCTAAAATTAATGTTATTTGAAAATAAAAGGTTGGGAAAATATTTATGGACATTATCCCCGCCGTTTATATCCACGTTCACACGTAAACAATCATGGCAATTATGTTATTTTCCTAGATTATTGTGATTTTTGGTTACATATATATCGAGAATCACGGCACATTTCCATATACCGGTTGTGTTTAATTTATTTTATTTTAAAAAAACTTAAAATATTAATAGTCACAACAGGTGGTGATCTTTGGTTTACTGCCGTTGAATTTTACGATGCAATTATGTTTAATTTAAGATATTAAATTAAAACCGGACGTTCCATTTACCACCAAAAAACGGACTCCAATGACTAAGCGACACGTGTAATTAATCTATACGAAATTTTTTTTATGTCAATGAGCAACGATTCAATGAAGCAATTCCCAAATCCAATGTTGTTAGAACCGGACCGAACCGGCCGGTTGGACCGGTTCGACCATAACCCGGCAATAAAACCGTCTGGTCTAACATCTAAAACTGGTTCGACCGGGTAAAACCCGAGAACCGACGAGTCAGTCAAGGAACCCGGTTTTCGGCCAAAACGTCTCGAATCACCGTTTCAAATCGTGTTAGTAGACCATGAAATTAAACATACTAATAATCAGCTAGTTAACAATTCAACTTTATCATGCATTCAGTCTCCTAGTCCAAATTGATAGATTGATCACAATTCCCGTACGTTAATGATGCACTGACGAACATGTGATAACAATTCCACCAAATTCCAACATTTATCATAATCCAGTTATTCAATTTCTAATTTGATACACCTACCGACAAAATTTACTTTCAAATCGTGTTAGTAGACCATGAAATTAAACATACTAATAATCAGCTAGTTAACAATTCAACTTTATCATGCATTCAGTCTCCTAGTCCAAATTGATAGATTGATCACAATTCCCGTACGTTAATGATGCACTGACGAACATGTGATAACAATTCCACCAAATTCCAACATTTATCATAATCCAGTTATTCAATTTCTAATTTGATACACCTACCGACAAAATTTACTTTCAAATCGTGTTAGTAGACCATGAAATTAAACATACTAATAATCAGCTAGTTAACAATTCAACTTTATCATGCATTCAGTCTTCTAGTCCAAATTGATAGATTGATCACAATTCCCGTACGTTAATGATGCACTGACGAACATATGATAACAATTCCACCAAATTCCAACATTTATCATAATCCAGTTATTCAATTTCTAATTTGATACACCTACCGAAAAAATTTACTTTCAAATCGTGTTAGTAGACCATGAAATTAAACATACTAATAATCAGCTAGTTAACAATTCAACTTTATCATGCATTCAGTCTCCTAGTCCAAATTGATAGATTGATCACAATTCCCGTACGTTAATGATGCACTGACGAACATATGATAACAATTCCTCCAAATTCCAACATTTATCATAATCCAGTTATTCAATTTCTAATTTGATACACCTACCGACAAAATTTACTTTCAAATCGTGTTAGTAGACCATGAAATTAAACATACTAATAATCAGCTAGTTAACAATTCAACTTTATCATGCATTCAGTCTCCTAGTCCAAATTGATAGATTGATCACAATTCCTGTACGTTAATGATGCACTGACGAACATGTGATAACAATTCCACCAAATTCCAACATTTATCATAATCCAGTTATTCAATTTCTAATTTGATACACCTACCGACAAAATTTACTTTCAAATCGTGTTAGTAGACCATGAAATTAAACATACTAATAATCAGCTAGTTAACAATTCAACTTTATCATGCATTCAGTCTCCTAGTCCAAATTGATAGATTGATCACAATTCCCGTACGTTAATGATGCACTGACGAACATGTGATAACAATTCCACCAAATTCCAACATTTATCATAATCCAGTTATTCAATTTCTAATTTGATACACCTACCGACAAAATTTACTTTCAAATCGTGTTAGTAGACCATGAAATTAAACATACTAATAATCAGCTAGTTAACAATTCAACTTTATTATGCCAAAATAGCAAAAAAAAAACAAAAAAAATTTCTTGGGGGGGGCAACAGCCCCCCCCCCCCCCCCCCCCCCCCCCCCCCCCCCCCCCCCTCTTAAGTTCCGCCATTGGGTGTAGAAGGGGGCAGCGGAGATGGGTCTATGGCGATGGCGGTGGTGGTCGTGGTTATAGATCAGGTGATGGTTATGGTAGAGGTGGCCATTGGAGATGGTGGTGTGAGGTTAGATCAATGGTTGGAGGCCATTGCATCAACTTAGGGTTTTTTTACGGCGCTAGGGTTTTGCTTGACGGCTAGGGTTGGTGGATAGTAGTTGGCGGCGGCTGTGATTTGTTTGCTCTAGGGTTTGCCGACGGGCGACGGCTGATAATTTTTTTTGATGCTAGGGTTTAGAATAATACGCCGTAGTAAACCATAGTATACTGTAGTAAACCATAGTACGCAGTAGTAAACAATAGTACACCGTAAACTCTAGTACATCGTAGTATATTATAGTACACCAAATTCTACTATAATATTATTAACAACAGATAAAATAAACAAAATATAAAGCCATATGTAAATTGGATTTTAAAAAAAAAAACATGTTTTTTTAATTTTCTATATTATATAGAAAAAAAAAGGATTTTTGTTTTGTTTTACATGTGTAAAAACTTGCTTAAATGAAGAAATATAAAAGAAAAAAAGAACAAAAAGAAAAAAGAAGAAAGAAAAACGTGTCTTTCGTAAAAATAAAAATAAAAATATAAGATGGAAAAATGAAAATATTCCAGACTAAATAGATGATAAATGCAATATGAATTTTAATTAAAGCATATTTCAAATTTGTAAGTGGGGGGCATTTTTGGAATGAATATTATAAAGGATGTGTAGAAAAGATTTATTTAAGCTTGTCATTTAGTTCTATTAAGTTTTTTTCACTAGGAACCTATATCTTAAGACCCCTTAAGACCCCAAGTTAATAAAAATACATTTGATTTTAGGAAAAATAGTTCAGTACTAAGTACTAAGTAATACATTTGATTTTAGTAAAAATAATTCATATTTGACTCTGCCTTTAAATCTCTCTTTATTAGTTCATTAACATCTCATTAGGGTAAAATTGAATTAAAAAAAATATCTTATCTTAAAATTTTAAAGTGACACTTAATATGAAAAATAAAGTTATATCTGAAACGACACTTAAAAAGAAATGGAGGGAGTAATAATTAATCTGTTTTATTAGTTCATAATTGTCTTCGTTTTATACGTAGAGAGTAGAGACAAACCCTTACAATTAATTTCATATAGGTTAGTTTATGTAAATAGGTGAATCTATAGGGGCAGTAAGTTGAATATGTTAATGTGTAATAATTAGTATAACTTTAAATCCAAGATAAGTCGTGATTAACTAAATAGTTTGACGTAATTTGATGTTTATTATCCCCAATAAATTACCGGGTCGACCCGCCAAAATTATATAAAAATGGCTTATATATATTGGCTTATCTTACCTTCTAATGAGTTTTTTTGTTGGACGTTGCAAGCTCCAATAAAATAATTGGATTTTATTAGACTATTTAATCTTATTTTGACTAATTTTATCTTAACAATGAAACGGTACAATAGAATTATTAATTTTTAACTAATAAAATATGATAAAAATTATTACATGCAGCAAAACAGTCTGCACACAGCACATGCAAGTCACGTGTATCATAGCAATGAACCACAACCGCAACCCTGGACTCCTCCTCCTCTTCCTCCTCCTCAAACGCCTGATCATTATCGCGCCATTGTTCCATCAACAAATATGGTGAGTATTATTATTTAATGCAACTGCATGCATGCACAACTATTATATATCGCGCGGCCTTTAATTCGCTACAATTTTTTTCCGATTATCGATCGATGTGGTATATAATAATTAATTCGTTAAATTATGCATGATCCCATGTATCGAATTTTATAGTTTGGTGAATATGATTTTAATTAATTTAGAGCAAATGTGGCAAACTGCACTAGCAACACTTGAGGTAGAACTCAACATTGGAAGCATTTCAACCACTCTTTGTACAATCCTGTGACCATTTTTCCTTCTGCTTCTGATCGATCATCATATTACATTTAAATGGGTACAAAAGTGATAATATTCCATATAATTAAGAAGATTTCACTAAATTTAAAACCGCAAGGGTGGACGTGTAAAAAGATTTAAAGTTGAGGGAGGTTGTTATAATTACAAAACTGGAGGAGAGTTTTCATAATTTTATCATACCTCTGAGTTGGTCGTAATTTATAAAATTTATGGCACGATTTCAATGCTATGCAGATGCAGGTCTGGCTAAGGGTGTAAATTGGAATGGAATTTCCAAATTCCGCCAATTCCGATCCGAAAATATCCGAATTTGGAACCTGTTTTTTCATTCCGATTTCCGATCCGATTTATATATATATATATATATATATATATATATATATATATATATATATATATATATATATATATATATATATATATATATATATATATATATATATATATATATATAATTGTATTTATGAATTGTTTTTCTATTCATGTTTTGTAAGAACTATGTTTGCTTTGATAAGCTGATTATGTGTGTTTTTACAAGTGTTTAAATTTCATCTTATTGACCTTTGTTTTAGATTCTTGCATTTTTTCGAAAAATTACGAAAACATTAGGAAATAAAATCTTAAAATTACCATTATTTCCGATTTTGGAACAAAAAAATAAGACTTAATGCAATTTCCGAAAATTTCGAAATTCCGCCGATTCTGAGGTATTCCGAATTTAGAATGGATTTTGAAATTCCGATTTTTTTGGAATGCAAATTGGAACCTATTTTTAACTTTCGAAAAAATTGAAAATTTTTCGAAAAAGGTATTTCCGATCAATTTCGTCCGATTTCCACCCCTAGGTCTGGCCCTGGGCCTTGCTGCTGTATAAATTTGGTGGGAACAATGCTATCAATAAATGTGGAATTAATGCAATTAATTTCAATTCAAATTACCCATCAATGTATCACCTAAAAAAGGAAATTGTTATTTATATAGAGAGAAACACATAAGTAATACTGAATTGATCAAATATGGTAAGTTGGTAGGTGGGTAGGTGAGGTGATTAAACATACCCACCACCTACAAACTCGATCGGACTGGCATATTAGACCCGTTCAACCCTGATCCGGCAATGAGGCGATTCGGTCTCATCTTTAAAACAAGAAAAATTAAAAATCGGGTTCAAGTAACCATATTTCCGGAACAGGTGAATTGGGTCAAGTAACTCGATTTTCGATCAAAACATCTTAAATTACCGCTGAGTTGATTTTGTGTGTGTTGGGATGTGAATCCCAAGATTCAATGAAAATTCGCAAGAGGATCTAGATTAGCCGGTTTTAATTTTATTAACATGCTTTGATTAGATTCGTTTAAAGCGGAATAAATCTAATCTAGCAACTTACAGTTTTCACGTGAGCAGATTCGTTTCTATCTTCGGCGCACGAACGAGGATCCACGTCAAGTCAAGCCTTCAACCTTCGTAAAAGTTGCTGTCCAGAAATTTCCATTTCTCTTCCTTCACCGATATCTCCGCGATCGTTGATCCGACCGAGAAACCCTTTGGGCATATTGTATATCTAAGGGTTCGGAAGCTACTGTATAAATTTCGAGCCTATCCGACTAATGGTTGATTTATGGTGATTTTCGGCTGATTGTATATCTAAGGGTTTGGAAGCTACTGCATAAATTTCGAGTCTATCCGACTAACGGTTGATTTATGGTGATTTTCTTCGCAGGACTGCTTAGAAAATTCGGGAATTATAGTTTGCTCTAAAAACCTATAATCTTCTATTGTATATCCCGAATTAATAATTCTTCTACAAGGGTGGACTTGTACTTGAAGAAATCTAAACCTATAATCGAGAAATTTAGAGAGAAAATAAGAAGAGAGAAATATTTTCTCTTCACGTGAAATAGGCGTGTGTAAAAACTTATTTCTCATCAACCTAATCTCTATTATATATAGCACAGGCAATCAGAGTCTCACTTAGATAGGATTACATGGAAACAAATCCCACTCCTTCTATAACTCTATAACTTAATTTTCGGCTATATTAATTCCAATATATAATATTGGTTGAACTTTATTTTCTCGATTAATTAGAAAATCCATTGGGCTGCAATAGGGACTAAAGGAGAAAATATAAATCGAGCAACTAATAATTAATTAAATCCAAAACTCTTAAAAGAATTCATTTAATTAATAATTAAATAATTATTTATTTTTCACTACCAAATAATTATTGAACTCCCGTTTATATTCTCAAATATTACATTCGAGCTCCGGTGAATCATTACTTAGATTCTCCCCATATTAAGATATCTTATAACCACCAAATAATTATTCACTGCTAAATAAATTAAATGGTTTCTTTTCATGAGTCTTACCCACTTAACTTATTTGAGTATGCCGGATACGAAATCCACCTGGCCAGGACTTGCCATAAACAAATCTTATAAGCTACTCAAGGGTTATTATCAATCCCATATTTCAGAGATGTGGATTCCTTTCGATAATTAATTTCCACCTATTAATTCTTAATGTCTCTACCCAACGCACCGGGGGCCATTTGACTCAATATAGGAATCTCTCCCATTGTGACATCAAAGTAGAGATCATCAATTAAATATGTACGTTAATTATCTAGGGATTAAGAGACTCAGTAATTTATTGTCAACTAGAAATAATACAGTTTCATTTTGAACAGTGATGAAACAATTATTTCACTTTGTCCGGTTCAACACATGTCGGGTGTGCTAGCACAATAAGTCAAAACAATAACTACAAAAGTTATTCGCTGTTTACTGTGATCAAGACCAATCACTTAAATATTGTGCTACAATCTTTTACCAATGGTTAGTCCATTTCCATCTAAATTGTGAACGTTTATCTTTATATTCTAAACGAACTTTCGAAATGATCTTTCAGTGCGCCATAGCACACCATCTCGAATACTATTAGAGTATTAGACTTATACTTTTAATTAATTGACAAACAATCAATTAAATGCATTAAATACCCTAGTGCAGATTCTCATAAAATGATAATAAACTTTTATTAATTCAATAATAAAATTATGTAGCTAAAAGCGAGACTTTTACTCTACTATCCTAACAGTATGAATACATATATATATATATATATATATATATATATATATATATATATATATATATATATTGTTGGAATAAATTGAATTAATGTGAATTCAATATTGGAATTAGTGGTATTCATATTGGAAGAAGTGGGCATTCTTGTTGGAAGAAGTGGAGGATTGAATAAATGTGAATTTGAATTATAGACAATTGTCTTTTGATTTTCCTAAGTATTAAATTAGAATTAAAAGAGTTGTTAGTCTGTGAGTTATTTTGTAATTTATTGGTAGATTAATGTACTCCTCACTATAAATATGGAGTAGTAGAGATGATTGTAAGCAAGACAAGAAAAACAAAAAGAGAAGTAATTTTTCCATCCACAAAAACACTTGTATTTTACTTTCTCTACTTAAAAATATTATTTTTTCAAGTTTTCACAAAATCACTAAAATCAAAATTCGGGATTAATCATTTTAATTGTCATTTTCACTATTATTAATAATAAAAAACCCCACTAATAACAAATACATATATATTTAATTTTGAAAAATATAAAAAAATACGATTCAACCCATGTAATTTAAAAGAAACATTGAATTTTGATTTTTTTTTTGAATTTTGAAATTTTGAAAATTTTCTCAATAATTATTTTCACTTATAAATACCCCTAATCCAATCTTCACAACTTTCATTTTATTTATTTTATGTCTCGAGGTCTTAATTATTTGCAATTTGAAGACATAATCGTAGCTTAGTTGCTTGATGTAAATCAATTAACAGTGTCTAAGTAGACTTTTTCAACACAATTCCAATTAGATTAGCATGTGAAGTCAAGTCAACGCCACATTTAAATATTATCAAAATAACGACACCGTCCCTGCTAAAATTAATTTATTACTTTCAAGTCCTATTGCATTATTTATTTCGTAAAAACCCAGATCAAGTACTCTCTCTCTAACTTTCTCTCTCTAGATGGAGCGACTGCGCGCGATAGCTGTTGCCCATTACAGGGCGAGCCCGCCGGCGGCGTACGAATTCTTCAAAACCCTAGACAGCGACGGTGACGGGAGGGTGAGCATCAACGAGTTCTTGTCGTTGATGAAGGAGCAGGGCCACGTGCGCCTGGCGAACCCTTACTTCTTCAGGGAGCTCGACAGCAACAGCAATGGCAGCCTGGATTTCTGGGAAGTGCTGACGCTTTACTACATCGTCAAGAGTGGTCGGCCGGTGTGCGAGTGCTGCGGGATCCTCGTAACCGGGACTTTCTTCTCGTGCGTGGAGTGCTTCGACAGCCCCGCGGGTGTCTATAGCGCCGACTTACACTTAATTAATTTAGGATAAATTAATTTCATTTTTCTCTTTGTATTTTGTTTCGATATTACTTTACCCTGTTATACTAACTACTGTATTGATTTTTCTCCCTATACTTCAAAAAATGTCTTAATGTGGCCCTCGCTCAGACAATTGGCATTAACACCGTTTGATCTAAGTCCGAAAATTATAACAAAAAAACCACCCCTCTCAGTTTAAATAATTATTTAAAAATAAATTGTGGCTGCCGTCGTGAACTATGTTTTCTCGTTGTTTTGAATTATTATTATTTTTTTTCTGTTTTTTAATTTCTTAGAGGTGGTTGTTTTTGTAATTTTCAGAGCATAAACCAAACGGTCTTAAGGTTAAATGTATGATAACTAACAACGAGAGTCACATTGAGATAATTTTTCAAGTACATGGGGCAAATAAATGCAATCGAAAGTAGGAGCGGACAAAATGAAATCGAGCCAAAGTACAATGGGTAAAGTGAAATTTACCCTAAATATAAAAAAATGGTAAATTAGAACCACCCCTGAGGTATTGTCAAATTACGAAAATCCCCTCTTGTTTGGATAATTACATCTACCCCCTCAACTATGAATCTTCTTACACCTCAACACTTATGATGTCAAATTCAACATAATCATCTAGATTTTGTGGAATGTGCTGTAGTTTGTACTCGTTTTGTGTAAAAATACAATTTATGATGCACCACAATCTGATATATACAAGCCAAAAAACATATCTTATGATCATCTAGTTTCAAAATGTGGATCTTAAATGGGATAAAACAGATACAAAAGTGATAATATTCCGTATAACCAAGAAGATTCCACTAAATTTGAAACATCAATGGTAGACGTACAAGAAGATTTATAGTTGATGGAGATTGTTGTAATTACCCAAACAAGAGGGGCGTTTTCGTAATTTTATCATACCTCAGGAGTGGTCGTAATTTAAAAAAAAAATGGTTGAATAATTTTTTTTTTTTTTTTTTTTCTTTTATAAAGGAATATAGTTGAGTACTTGAGTGACCACAGTGTTATAAAATCTATGGCACGATTTCAATGCTATGCAGATGCAGGTATGGGCTAGGGGTGCAAGTTGGAACGGATTTTCCAATTTCCGTCGGTTCTGATCCGAAAAGTTCCAATTTTGGAACAACTTTTTTCATTCCGACTTCCGAAATTCGATTTCCGAAATTTTCCGATTTTTTTGTATTGGAATTGGAATTATATAAAATAAATTTGGAATTTCCGATTTTCGATCCGATTTAATTCCGAAATTAATTCCGAAAAATTCCGATATTTTTCCGAAAAATACACATATAAATAGTATATATTATATGACACTTATTTTCCGAAAAATACACCTATAAGTTTTGTTTTAGGATTTTGACATAATGAATTGTTGTTAGAAGTTTTATTGGATATTATGCTGTGTTTATTTTTATTTTATTTTTTTGAACTGAAATTTAGTAGTTATTAGTTTTACTTTTATCGACGTGGATGCTCTTATTTTCGAAAAATTATGAACATTTTAGAAAATTTCGGCTAAGTTTTGAAATTTTCAAGCTTATGTGATTTCCGATTTTTTCCGAAATTCCGAAATTTCCGGGCCTTTTGGAATTGGAATGAATTTTTAGATTTCGAAAATTTTGGAATTGGAATTGGAATTGATTTTGTACTTCCGAATTTTTTTGGAAATTTTCCGAAAAGGCTAATTCCGATCCGATCCATCCGACTTTCACCCCTAGTCTGGGCCTTGCTGCTGTATAAATTTGGTGGGAACAATGCTATCAATAAATGTGGAATTAATGCAATTAATTTCAATTCAAATTATCCGATCAACGTATCACCTAAAAACAGGTAATTATTATATAGAGAGAAACTCAAGTACTCAATTGATTAATTATGGTAAGTAGGTAGGTGGGTGAGGTGATTAGACATACCCACCACCTACCCAAAGGTTCGGACCGGTTCGACCTTGACCCGACAATGAGGCGGTCCGGTCTGATCTTTAAAACCAGAAAAATTAAAAATCGGGGTTCAAGTGACTAAAATCCGGGAACCGGTGAATCGGTCATCGAACCCGATTTTTTATCAAAACATCTTAAATCACCACTTAGTTGATTATTTATGGTTGAATAAGAATATAAATAACAAATATACATATATATATATTTCACCCGATGTAGCATTGTGTAAAACTGTGTGTTGGTTCGAGCATTATATTTGACAAATGACAACTATATATATCTATCTTGGAATATAGAGACATATTATATATTTGACAAATCGGGGTTAAGTGACCAAAATTCGGGAATCGGTGAATCGGTCAAGAAACACAAATTTTCGATAAAAACATCTTAAATCACCACTGAATTGATTATTTATGGTTGAATAGGAATATAAATAACAAATATATATATTTCACACGATGTAGCATTATATAAAGTTTGTGTGTGGGTGGAGCAATATACTTGACAAATGACAACTATATATATCTTGGAATATAGAGACATATTATATATTTGACAAATCGGGGTTAAGTGACCAAAATTCGGGAATCGGTGAATCGGTCAAGAAACACAAATTTTCGATAAAAACATCTTAAATCACCACTGAATTGATTATTTATGGTTGAATAGGAATATAAATAACAAATATATATATTTCACACGATGTAGCATTATATAAAGTTTGTGTGTGGGTGGAGCAATATACTTGACAAATGACAACTATATATATCTTGGAATATAGAGACATATTATATATTGGGTATACTTGATTGGATTTTAATAAACCAAAAAAGGAAAGTTGAAAAATTAGAGATGGGATTGGATGAAGAAGCGCGTGCACGAGCAGAAGTGTGGAACTACGCGTTTGGGTATATAAATTGCAGGGTAGTCAAGTGCGCCGTCGAGCTCGAGATTCCGGACATTGTGAGGAAGCATGCAGGCGGCGGCGGCGGCCCAGTCTCCCTCTCTGAGCTATCATCCGCTGTGGGCGTCCCCACCGAACCCCTCCACCGCATCATGAGATTCTTGATCCACCACCGCATCTTCAAGACATCTCCTCCGCCGCCGCATGCCGAATCCTCCTCCAACGAGGTTCACTACGCTGCGACGCCGCTTTCGGGGCTTCTGACGAGGGACAACCTGGCGCCGTTCATGCTGCTTCAGGGGACGCCGCCGGGGCCCAACCGCGGCATAACGCCGGAGGCCCTGCGGACCGGTAGGCGCCCGGATTTGAAGTCCGTCAACGGGGAGGACACGTGGTCGGTGCCGGACTTCGGTTACCACATGAAGGTTTTCACCGATTCCATGGCGGCCCACGCTAGGGTTGCGACCCAGGCGGTCATCGATAACTTCCCGGAGGGTTTCGAAGGAATAGAAACCCTCTTGGACGTCGGCGGCCGCCATGGAATGGCACTTAGCATGCTGGTCAAGGCATTTCCATGGCTCCGCGGCACTGTTCTCGATCTCCCCAAAATTGTCGACCACGCGCCGCCTCTTGAAGGGATCCACTTCGTCGGAGGAAGCATGTTCGAAAATATCCCAAACTCCAATGCAATTATGCTCATGGTACATTAATTATTTATACATATAGTAACAAATTCGATACAAGACTATATATTTTTTTACGTTGATCTTAATCAATTCATTCCGATTTTTGTTTTTCCTTTGGATGCATGCATGGTAATATAATATAGTGGATATTGCACGACTGGAGCGACGAAGCGTGCATCGACATCCTGAAGAAATGCAAAGACGCGGTTCCGAAAGATACCGGGAAAGTGATGATTGTGGAAGCCGTAATAGACGAAGATGGAGAAGGAGACGAGTACGCGGGTGCTCGTTTATCGTTGGATATGGTTATGATGTCGGTTATGGTGAAGGGAAAGGAGAGGACTTACAAAGAATGGGCATATCTTCTTGAAGAGGCTGGCTTTAGTAGGCACAACGTCGTAAACATCAAAACCGTCGTTTCCGTGATCGAGGCCTTCCCTTAATATGTGTCTGAGTATGTGCAGATCTACGACGGTAATAATATGTATTAGGGTTTCATGTTGTGATTCTGTATATTTCACTTTTGCTATCCCATTTTTATTAGTTACAAATTACAATCTAAGGTGCGTAACATGTTATGCAGCCGAAGATTAATTAAAATACAAAATGGGATAGAGAAAGTTGAATATATGAATGATTAATTAATGTATGTTTGTATTGTTTGTCTTTTGTATCAAGTATAATAAAAGAATGCTATATAAATTCTGATAAAATTCTTCAAGTTCATGTTGTTTGTCTTTTCGGATTTATTTTCGAAACTTTTAATAGAAGATATTCCATTGTGCCCCAATCCATTGTCTTGTAACCAATCGAAAAAAAACAATCTATCTGAATAATAATAATTGGGTGCACAAATTCGAATACAAAGATTTCACATTTATAATAATATTTTTAAAGACTATTATTCTACACGATATAGCTCAACTGATTACCGAGATGGTAAATTGATGCAAGAATAGAACTTGGAGAAATATATTTTACATAATAATAGCATAGTATAATATTTTTGAAATTGTAATTATATTTTTAAAATTTTAACTCCCGATATTTTTTGCTATAAGAGAAGTTTTCTCCTAATATCATTTAATTTACACTAAACTTTTTGTGAAAAAAAAATACATAAATAAATCCAACATATAAAACTTGGCATGCTTAATATTATAATATATATATATATATATATATATATATATATATATATATATATATATATATATATATATATATATATATATATATATATATATATATATATATTAGAAAAAAATATTTTCTTATAAAAAAAAGTGTCTTAATATACCGAAACCATGGAAAATTAGATGCTACACCTGATTATTTACACTGAATAGATTTAAACCGTATATCTATGTATAATCACGCACACTCACACTCATGTGTATATGTGCATAGCAGTGTTCTAAAAATCGGTCGAGGCGGCCGATTAATCGGCCGCCTCGGCCGAGGCGGTCCAAAACCTTTACGATTTTCGTGTAAAGGTTTGAAAAATCGGTTTTTTGCCTGTGAGGCGGTTTTAGGCGGTCTGAGTCGGTCCGAGGCGGTCTAAGTCGGTCCGAGGCGGTCTGAGGCGGTCAAACCTTTAAGGCGGGTCAAACTCGGTGGCAAAAAATCGGTCAAAAATCGGTTAAAAATCGGTTTTTTTTTTTTTTTTTTTAATTTTTTTTTATAATTCAATATAAAAGTTGGATTTTAATAAAAGAAAATATGAGTTTATGCCTTATTTTGTTAATGTTAATTGTTATTGTTAAAGAACTAATGATGTATGCCACGAATGTTCAAGAATAAATGTAAATTCAAAAAAATTGTTTTTTTATTTATATTTTATAAGGATATTTATGTATTATGATCTTATGATTATTAAACTTTTATTGTGTTATTAGAATATATACATGATGGAGATATAACTATGTTTAAATATTTTTTTACATATGTTTGGAGTATTTATAAATAATATTTAGAAATATATTATATTAAATTTTAAAAACCGATTTATTTCCGATTTATCACTGATTAATCACCGCCGCACCGATTAATCGTGAGTCGGTGCCTGACCGACTCGGACCCGATTACCGATTTTTACAACCTTGGTGCATAGTAGATAGTTATTTAATTAAATCTACGATTTAAATCGACCCGGTATAAATAACAAGGTGCGTAGCATTTAACTGCCCGGGGCCCCGGGACCACTGTCACAATCATCACATCTCTAGCCCTTAAATCTCACCGTTTGAATCTGCAAAATAAATTTGATCTACAAGCTATAATATATACATCGGACTGAAGTTATAGCCATATGTTAAATGCATGTAACAAGTGGTGATAGAAACATTGATCTTGTATGAATTTTGTGGTCAATATTAAAGTTGACTGGAAGCGACATAAATTGGTGCATGGTTGATCATAAAATTAAATAATTATTATCTAAAGTAGCACGAAAACTTCAACTTTCTCTAAGGTATTCGTGTTTTGACACGTTTTGGTGTCCGATCGACACTCGAGGACACCTGCCTGACACAATATTTGGGCGATTTTGCAATATTTGAAAAAGTCAGAAATTTAATATATTTGAATAGTGAACTTTCAAATGTTTGTTTTGCTTCCCTAATTATTTACATTATTTAATGATCAATTGCAAAATTGATCATTAAATCACGTAAATATTTAGAAAAACAGCAAAATTTGTTATTCGATCATATCCCTATTTTTTTAGAAATTGCAAAATAACCTATGAGATGTTCGGCAAGTGCTCTCGAGTGTCGGACAGACACGAAACGTATTCGAAAGACGGAAACGTTTGAAAGAAAATAACATATGTGTTGTATTTGTGGGCATGAGACTACTGGACTTTCATGGTTATGGGTTTTCATAAGGTTCGTCAGTGGTCCATTGTGCTCGGCCCATTGGATCGATGGAATCTTATTGTAGGGATATGGAATTCTTTTAGCGTTATCGTGTACTTATCGTGACTTATGGTAAAAATATATTTTACAACATTACTGTACCAAAACATTCGATATACAGTTGGTTTTAATACGATATCGCGGTACATTGTACTCTACAATTATCTTTTACCAAATAAAATTTAAGAAAAAAATGAAAAAATTGCTCAAGACTATATTTTCTCACAAATGATTGAATATATACTTCAAGTCGGCCCTATTTCAATTATTATATACTCCCTCTGTCCCATATTATATGTCTTTTTAGAGAGGTTTTTTTTTGTCCCAAATTATTTGTTATTTTAGATTTACAATGCATCATTAATTGCATTATTTTTAATTTTACCCTTTCTCACTCCTGATTTGTTAGTGTAAAATAATTAATGTCAAGGATATATTAGTATTTTCCAATGTTTTTTACTATAATCTATACACATTTATTGATTTTCTTAATATGTGTGTAACAACTCAAAACGTCATTTAAAATGGGACGGAGGGAGTACAATTTATGAAGACATAATCGCAGATTAGTTGCTTGATGTAAATCATTTAACAATGTTTAATTAGACTTTTTCAACACAATTCCCAATTAGATTAGCATGTGAAGTCAAGTCAACGCCACATTTAAATATTATCAAAATAACGACACCATCCCTGCTAAAAATAATTTCATACTCTGAAGTCCTTTTATATTATTTATTTCGTAAAAACCCAGATCGAGTAACCCGGCCCCTCTCTCTCTAACTTTCTCTCTCTAGATCTGAATGGAGCGACTGCGCGCGATAGCAGATGCCCACTACAGGGCGAGCCCGCCGGCGGCGAAGGCGCTGGCGTACGAATTCTTCAAAACCCTAGACAGCGACGGCGACGGGAGGGTGAGCATGAACGAGTTCTTGTCGCTGATGAAGGAGCAGGGCCACGTGCGCCTGGCGAACCCTTACTTCTTCAGGGAGCTCGACAGCAACGGCAATGGCAGCCTGGATTTCTGGGAAGTGCTGACGCTTTACTACATCGTCAAGAGTGGTCGGCCGGTGTGCGAGTGCTGCGGAATCCTCGTAACCGGGACTTTCTTCTCGTGCGTGGAGTGCTTCGACAGCCCCGCCGGTGCTTACAGCTTGTGTATCCTTTGTTACAGGTCGAACAAGAGTGACCACAACCATGGCGGCCGCCAGCAGTTTCTGGATGCTTTCACTTTGCTCGAAACGAAGAAGCGGTTTTCGGCCAATGGGAGATCAGCACCAAGACCTGCAGATGTGAATCATCATCCCCATCATCATCATCATCATCAGGTAATTTATTAATTAATGTTGATCTTGTTATGTTAAGGCTAGGGTTTGACTTTTTAGGTAATTAATAAAGTCAACTCATGCATGTCTAACTCAATTACAAAAAAAAAAAGACCAAAAGTTATAAACAAATTAAAGATATATAGTAATTAATCTGTTTTATTTTTATAAGTTGATTGTCTTTGTTTTGTACGTAGAGATAAACCCTTGCAATTAAATTCATATATAGAGTTAATTATAATATAGGGTAGTTTATGTAAATAGGTGAAACTATAGGGGCAGTTTAATTAATGTGTTAATTTGTAATTAGTATAACTCTAAATTCAAAGTGTACATAGGAGAATGTGGTACAATAGAACCACAATAAATCAATATTCGATAAATTAATAACCTCGCTTAATTAATAAATTTTTATGGTCCCGACTCGGTAAAAACACATCAAATTATTAATAAAATCTGATATAATTATTACATGCAGCAAAGCAGTCCGCACACAACGCATGCAACTCAGGTAGTGTATCATAGTAATAGACCACAGCCACAACCCTGGACTCCTCCTCCTCTTCCTCCTCCTCAAACGCCTGATAATCATCATCATGCCATTGTTCCAGCAACACATATGGTGAGTATGCCTTTAATTCGCTACAAATGTTTTCCGTTTATCGATTGATGTGGTATATAATAATTAATTAGTTAAATTATGCATGATCCCGTACGTGTATCGAATTTGATAGTTTGGTGAATATGATTTTAATTTGCAGGAAATGTGGAAAACTGCACTAGCAACACTTGAGGTAGGACTCAGCATTGGAACCATTTCAACCACTCTTTGTACAATCCTCTGACCATTTTTCCTTCTGCTTCTGATCATCATATTACATTCTTTTTTTCTGTAGCTTTTTTTTTTCGATTTTTTTTTTTTTTGGTTTTAATTTGTTTTGTATTAATGGCAATGTAATGATTTTGATGCACACGGGTCGCTGTCTTTGGTTCTATTTTATCGGCAACGTACACATTCATAGGGGCTCAAAAGTTATTTTTATTTTTAATTAATGTAATTCGGTCATCCGTACGTCAATTTGCAAAAAAGAAATCTGCAGAATTTGAACAACTTGGAGCTAGCTATAGATCGCGTAAAAAACAAAAAAATGTCTTGACTGGCCAAGTTCAGCAAAAAAAAAAAAAAAAAAAAAGGATTAACTAAGATATCCTCTCGAAATACATATTCGTGCCAATACAATATAAATTCTAGTTTGATTAATCATTTCTTAAAAAACGAGACCTAAACCTATGATCATTTCTTTCTTTTTTATCCTCAAAAATATATGGATTAAAAAAAAAAATTGGATTAAAACGAGACCTAAACCTATGATAAAAAATATATGGATTAAGAAATGAATTATAAAAAAACCGTGGTCGGCAGGATTCGAACCTGCGCGGGCAGAGCCCACATGATTTCTAGTCATGCCCGATAACCACTCCGGCACGACCACTCGATGATTAAATATTGTGAGTTGTAAATTAGACTATTTAACTAATTTCCAGAGAAAGTGGTGCTTAAACTACAAAAACGTGGTCGGCAGGATTCGAACCTGCGCGGGCAAAGCCCACATGATTTCTAGTCATGCCCGATAACCACTCCGGCACGACCACATTTGATATTAGTTTATCCCCAGTGTCATAGAATTCACCGAATCCTTGACAAACTATATTACATCAATGGTTCTCTTTTATCTCGGCAAAAAAATAAATTAATGGCTCTGTTTTATGTTCTAGAACTTTTGACACAATATACATTCAAGGTACGTGTAGTCTCATATTCTCATTTCTTGAAGTTATGTGTTTCGGTCAGGGCCGGTTCTGATGGGAGGCGAAGTAGGCGGTCACCTAGGGCCCCCGAATTTTTACGAAAATTTGGGGGCCCCAAATTATTTTATTTACACTTTATATATTAGTACTTATTTTAAAAAAATATTATATATAATATTTTGAAACATTGATTCTAAAATAAATTTAAGCTAAATGATCAATAGATATTTTTGCAATTTTCTTAACTTTGGGTCCTCTAAATATTAAATTTATATGGTGTTAATTACTTATTTTTATTCTAAAATAAGAATCAATATTCATTAGTGTATTCAAGTTTATAAATATTTATGAAGTCTATTTGCTATAAATATTATATTTCACGGTAAATATTATATTTCACGGGAGGAGGTGAACTAGCAAATCATATTGTTAATTTGAATTTTTTCCCATATTTTTCGCTACTTTATATTCATACATTTCAAAAAATATTTCGGGGGCACCGCCCCCGAACCCCCGTAATCTTTTATTTCATCATTTTTAGAAAAATATTATTTATATATATTTTTTAATACATTCAATTTCGAACACCCATTAATAAAAAAAAATGGTTTATCAAATAGGAACCCATGTTTTCAGTTGTTCTTTAAACCTCGCCTAGGGCCCCCGAATTCTCAGGAACGGGCCTGGTTTCGGTCAATCATGCATATTTCCACGCATGATGTTTGAAAAAGTGATTTCCATTTTATATCAATATTGCTTTGTAATTTGTATTTATTCCGCATTGCAAATTAGTTAGACGTACGATGTTTATCGGCAAATATTGCTGTTTCAAATCTAAAATGTTACGCATGCAACTTTTTATCCTTCGCGCGAGAGGATGTTTCGACTTGTGTAAAAACGGAACAAACTTTGCAATCTTAAAATTCGATGTAGCGTGTTTCCATTGAATATCAATGATTTTCTTATATTTATGTTTCTTGCTCATATAAAATGTAGTTTCGATTCTTACTAATTTACGCTTATTCGAACAATCTTGCTAGACACAACATGATAAGAAAGTGCATATCAAAGTCTATAAATTAAAGACAGATTTTATTTAGTAGTACACACAAACATAAAACTCACAAAGAAAGGCAATACTTAAAAGACTCATTTGCCCTTTCGCAAGACTTATTTTACACACAAAACAAAAATAAAAACATACTACGCACTTTGTAACAAGTGTCGCTTATTCAAGACAGAAAGACGTGATCGCGGTTTTTAGGCGCAGATGCTAGGGTTTGCAAGAAGGGTTTCTTCGGCGAGAGAGTAGTAACCGATGTTTTGTTCCTTTGCCACCTTAATTTCATCGTCGCTGAGCTGGACATCCCCCTTGGTGTGGTACTCTGTCTCTAGCTTGACAATGCACCCTCCGTCTTTCGTGTCCACGATTTTTTGGTCAAAGTGAATTGATTCGAGCTTGTCTCCTAGGGTTGACCCTTCGATCATACTGAATTTACACTCGTAGTTCTCCGTCTCAAGTGCATGTATCTTGTATGTGGCTGCAGAACCTGTTTGTATACATACATAACCGGAATTAATATATATCATACGTACGTAACATACCTCTTAGATAGTGAAATAATTACTAAGAAAAATACGAAAATGTTACTAAATACGGCATAAGCTATTATTAATAGAAATTAATCATGTACGTTTTTTACGGTATATATATTGTAACTAACCATCGGCGAAGGTTGTTTTCCGAATGGTACCGGCGCCACCGTCTCCGTGGAGAATCTCGACGCTTTTGATGGCCTTTGGAATTACTTTCGGTAAGTTGGTTTCGGATTCGGTAACCATGGCTTTGAAAAATCTCTTGGGGGAGATTTGGACTTTGATTTCTTGGCTCAATTTGGTGATTCCCATTTTTTTTCTTCTTTTCTTTTCTTGAAAGAATAATGTAATAAGATTTTTTTTTTCTCTTTTCTTTCTTTTATGAGAAGATTGTAATTGTTGTGATGAAGGTAGGAAGTTGTGATGGAATTTATAGGCAAAAAAATTATAGTATAAATTCTGATGCTACTAGAATTTTCCATTAATTATACTATTAAAAAAATTAAAATAAATAAATGAAATTGCATTAGTAAGTTTGAAATTTCAGTCTTTAGAGCACTCCACATTGGACTTTCAAGGCTTGTAATTTAGATATTCTAAGATAAGTTTCTTCAGTTTGTCAGTAGTAAGAATAATTTAGTACTAAAGGACGAAGACTGAATTTGAATTGAACACCATTTTATTAAGGTTAGTCCAAGTAGTAGGCATGTAAAGAAAAGTCCAAACTTCGAGATCTTATAAGAAAAGAGAAAAAAGAAAAATCATATTTGTGTGACTTATTACTTGGAAAATCTATAGTATTCAACTTTTATTTTATTTTTTTTAGTTGTTTATTTATATGGATTTGTTTTGTTCATGACTTGTTCTTTTAATTAAATGAAACTAACGCCATCTTCAAATTAAATGTGTGAAGTTGTTTTATTCATTGGGCTGGGCAAGTACGGCAGAGGCCCAAAATGCAAGGCCCATGTACGGGAGCTCACGAGTTCGAGCTTTCTAATGAGCCGAATTCAAATTTACGAACTTTTTTTTTTTTTTTTTAATTTTAATTTTTTTTTTATTATAAATATAATGAACATAAAATTAATAATATAGGGCACATTACGGCCACCCCTTGAGGTATGACCAAATTACGAAAAAACCCTATTATTATGATAATTACAGCCACGCCCCTCCTCTTAAATATTTTTACATAAAATGTATGTAACTCGGTTATTTACCGAACCAAATTGTATATTCAGTTCGGTAAACTGCATGAAATGTTGGCGTACCGAAATTTCGGTTCAGTTTTACCGATTTAACATCCCTAAATTTACCTCCGAGGGGTCGTTTCGTAAAATAATACATAGTTGTGGGAGGTGACTGTAATTACCCAAACATGATGAGATTTTCGTAATCTGACCAATAACTCAGGGGTGGGCGTAATTTGCCCTGGTTTTACTTACTTTCATTGCACCTGGGGATTAACATTTTATTTGTATAAAAAGTAAAAAAACAATTCCAATTAATATAATTGGTTTTATACTTTTTATGATTTTATCAGATGCTAGCTACCTACAACGAACCAAAATAAAAGTATTATAGATATTTATGATTTACAATCTAGTTGCAATATATAGACTTAAATATTACAATATAATTCTCCCACATTCAAAATTACAAAATAATTCTTTTATTACATACAGGAACGACACTGTTCCTTTATTATTAATACATCCACTCAATCAGAAAAAAAAAAAACAACAACAAAACAGACAAAACATAATATTTAGAAATAAATAGTTTCTCTAATCATGGATTTAATGAATCCAGAATAGAAAACACATATTAAATAATCAATCAGGCACAAACATGAGGATTAGCGATGAGATATTCTTCACAAGCTTTGTACAGTCCCAAAGCTTGTTCTTTCCCAGCTTTGATTTCTTCGTCATTAATTACGAAATCACCCTTTGTGTGGTACTCACTCATCAACTTAATATTGCATCCTTCTTCGGAGGCCTCGAATTTGATTTCGTAACAGATTTTTTCGAGCTTGTCTCCAAGTATATCTCCTTCGACTAATGTGTACTTGCACACGTAATTCTCCGTGTCGATTGCATCGATTCTGTGCTTCACGCACTTCAATTGTGCACCTGCCAAATTAAATCAAACCAAATTAAAATTTCTTAATAAAGACACTAAAAAAACATCAAAGATCAATATATGATTAATTTCTTGGGATATTTAAATTAGGGCAATCACAATGAGTATAATTCTTACTTCATGCATGCATGCACGCACGTAATTTGCGTCGGAAATAATATAGTTTACTGCAATTAGTAGTACCCTGTGTTATATCGAATTTCTAAATTAAACTCGATGATTAAAATAAATTACTATATTACCCTCAGGGAAGTTGGTCTGCCTGATGCAACCAGGGGTGAGACTATCGCCTTCAATAGTCACGACGCTCTTGATAGAAGTGGTGACTTTCGGGATGACGTCATGCGATTCGGTGATCAACGCCTTGAACAATCTCGATGGCGATACCTTTGCTTTCACCTCCTCGAAAAAACTCTTCACTCCCATTTTTTCTTCTTTTTTCTTTTTTTGAATATTATTTAATTAGAAAATTAAATTGTGGGTTGTGAAGAAAATAGAAGCTGCAAGAGGGCATTTATAGGAAAATGACATATGCCATAATTTTCAATAATCAAGTACTGTATTTGCTTTAAGAAATCTATAGACTATGCATGCATAAAATCTATGGGCTCCTAATTAAGCCGCCGTGGACCCCTTTGTTTACCGGCAATAATTTTGAAGCATTAGCATTTGGTTAAATTACGGCTATCCCCTGAGTTAAGGGCAAATTACAAAAAAACTCTTCTTATTTCGGTAATTACATCCACCTTATTAACTATGAATCTTTTTACACGTTCAAACTTGCAGTGTCAAATTTAGTGGAATCTTGTAGATTATGTGGAATATTTTCCAATTTAACCCATTTTATTTCATTCCAACTCCACATTTTGAAACAAGATGATCGTAAGATGTGTCTCTTAGTTTGTAAATATCAGATTGTGGTGCACTATATATAAACTGACATTTTGCACAAAACGAGTACAAACTAATCTAGAAGATTCTGTTGAATTTGACACCATAAGGATGGACGTGTAGGAAGAATTATAGTTGAGATGGATGGTTGTAATTACACAAACATGAAGGGTTTTTCGTAATTTGACATTAACTAACTCATGGGGTCGGCCGTAATTTACCTTTTTTTTTTAACGTTTATTCTTACATTATATTTATTCGCTTCACACACTATAGTACTATACTATATAATGATGTGGCATGTCTGCTAGCTAATTAAGCACACTATAATGGAGCACTCTTTTGGACATCATGCAGAACATTGGTGGATAAGGTAGATACAAGAAATCCATCATAGATAAGGTAGATAAAGAATTACAGATTTGATCCACCGACGAATTATATTTATCAACACCATCATAATTATAAATAATTTAATTTGATTTAATTTAATCTTATCTTCATGAAATTCAATTGATCTTTAATTTTATTGCTTTAAGCTTGTTTTCACAAGAATAATTTGGAAGAAAAAAATACACATGCATAAATTTTTCGAGGATTTTGACGGGGCAAGTACTAGTGGATACCTGCATAATGTTCACAGGGACAACCGACAAAAAAATTTACAGGGACAAAATAGGGATTTTGAGACGGAACATTACCATCCCGAAGAATAAAAAATGGAATATGGAATAAAACTCAATAATTATCTACCTACTTAACTTAAAAAAAAAAAAATTTAAGAAAATAATTTGTTTTCTTTTATTAATTTATTTTACTTACACTTAGGTGCTTTTAGAAATAGAAGCTTTCTTCTGCAAACAGTCTATTTTTAGGTGTTCGCAAAACAAGCTTTTGCTCTTAAAATAGATTGTGTGCGGAAGAAAAGAAAACTTCTATCTCTAAAAGCATCTGCAAACACCACCTTAGTCGATAAATATTAATTTTGCTAAAAATCTTATTATTATTATATACTTGATGGATACATACTCTTAAAAAAAAACATATTACATAGAATCAAGATAGAAGCTTCCATAGAATTTATGAAGCAAACAATATATAGTCTATTTTCAACAACTCTGAAATCTGAATGTTGAAATTTTGAGCACCGCTGTTCAAATTTGACAATGACATCCTTTTTTATTTTTATTATTTTTTTTAATCCCTTAAAAGTTAAAAACAATGCCTATAAGTACTCTCTTCAATTATCTCCACAACTCATCAACAAGCTCAATTTTCCCTCTCAAAAATCAATACTCTCTTTTAATTAGCAATTAAAAAAAAAAAAAAAGGAAAATGGGAGTGAAGAGTTTTTTCCAAGAAATGAAAGCCAAGGCTTCACCATCAAGAATGTTCAAGGCTTTGGTCACCGAATCACACGACATCGTCCCTAAAATCACCACCTCGATCGAGAGCATCGTGACCGTCGAAGGAGAAGGTGTCACCCCTGGTTGCATCATGCAGACTAACTTCCCCGAGGGTACGTAATACGTAATATATAATTTTAATTATATTTCAAAAATTCAATACTAATATTAAATATTAGTTACATAAATTTTATTTAAGTATATTTTTTGATTTATGACAGGTGCACACTTCAAGTACGTTAAGCACAGAATCGATGCAGTCGACACGGAGAACTACGTGTGCAAGTACACATTAGTCGAAGGAGATGTACTTGCTGACAAGCTCGAAAAAATTTGTTACGAAATCAAATTCGAGGAGTCCGACGGAGGATGCAATATTAAGGTGACAAGTGAGTACCACACAAAGGGTGATTTCGTAATTAATGACGAAGAAATTAAAGCTGGGAAAGAACAAGCTTTGGGATTGTACAAGGCTTGTGAAGACTATCTCATTGCCAATCCTCATGTTTGTGCTTGATTAATTATTTAGTGTATGTTTTCTATTTTGGATTGATTAAATCCATGATTAGAGAACTATGTACTATGTATTATGTTTGTTTGGTTTTCTTGTTTTGTTTTGAGTGAATGGATGTAATAATCCTAATAAAGGAACACTAGCTAGTTCCTGTGTTTGTTTGTTTTTTCTTCATATCTTATTTCTATGAGTATGAATCTTTGATTATATAATATCTTGCAATCGCTTTTCGTATCAATCGATCAATCCGTAGTTGAACTAAACCGATTCATGTGCAAATTGCAATGAATCGTTAATCAATCCATCATCGAAGCAATTTTTATATTTCAAGATACAGTCATGTCGGTCGCGAAATCAAGAATATATAAACGGTAAAAGGGGTCGAGAATCATAGACAATGCACTAAAACACTATAGAGAAGAGAAGAAGAACAATAATAGAACTAAATAAAGTAACCGATGCAAGCCGAAACGCGCAATGAGGAGAATAATTGAAAAATGATAAATGACCGAGAATCACTGAACCGGCGGCAGCGGTCTCTAATCGCGGAATCATTCGACGCGACTGAGTCGGTCACTTCTATTAAAGAGGAATCACGCACTAATTTTATGTTGATTTTATTTATTGAAAAGGGGTCTATATAGGAATTTTGGAATATCCTCCAAAATATTGGAAAATAGATAGATTTGACATGCATTGACTCATGAAAGACAATAGGATAGACCTTATTATCTGATAAAAAAAATCAAACCAAAATTATTGCTATTTGATTCAAGATCCTTCGTCAAAAGCTTGTACTACGATCTCGGTTTCTGAACATTACGAACCAATTATGAGGCTCGACACGAGCTCAAGCTCGATTATAATAAAAAGCAATAAAACATATGCAACACATCAAGTTATTCAAGCTAAATTAAAACTCTTTGGAGCCCGATTCAATTGCTTACCTAACGAATTAACTCAAACACAATTTATAAAAATCGAAACAAATTTATTCATTATATTATATGAAGTCCCAATAGAAAAATCGTTCGGTCTAGAGAGAATCTAAACAGTCAAACACTGGTTAAATAAGGAATTTCGTAATTTACGCAAATAAGAGAGAAATTTTCGTAATTATGTAAGTATAAGGGGATTTTCATAATTAGACCCTCAGGGGTTTTTTCGTAATTTAGTAATATCCATCATAATCAGTTTTATTACGTGTCCCAAATCCCAATTAGGACTTAATTTCCAACAAGGATAGGTTAAATTCTACTACTATTTATTCCCGTTCTCAATTCTTCCTTTCGTGTTTTCTTCTATCTTTGGGTTTTGCTTTGAATTTCTTTTTTGGCGCGAACGATAAATTGAAGAAGGTGAGTTGCCGCTGTTTATTGTTTTCTCGATTCTTTTGTGCTTTTCTTCTGAATTTTTTTTGGGGGTTTGGTTGAAGATAATGAAAGATCTGTGCTTTGATGTGTTATATTATGTATTTTCATCCGATCCTCGTGTTTAATCTGAATTTCTTTCTTTTTTTTTTTGATAAATTTCTGAATTTTGTTGTTATTTTGGTTCGAATTTGGTTGAAGATAAGGGAAGATGCGTTGGTGTTTTAATTTAATTCGTCAATTTATATTATAATCTGATTTTCTTTGGTCTTAAATTTTGAATTTCATGCTCTTTAAGAAACAGTAATATAATTTTTGATTTTTTTTTTCTTTTTTTTGTGTTCGTGGATAAATTATTGCCGTAGTTATTTTTTAAGTTCTAAATTGTACCTATCTGAGCAATATATCTGTTGTTTGATAGATCTTTCGGTTTCGGTTTCGGTTTCGGTTTCGTGTTACATGTATACTTACATATTAAAATATTAAAAAAAATTATGAGGTTTTGTTTGATAAGTCTAATGTTTGAATTACAGGACTGCATATTCAGGAAGCAGAAATATGTATAAGTTGCGAGAATCAAAGTGCTCGGACGAAGAGTTCGTTACTAAATCAGAAGAGTTAGCAAAGGAAATCGAAGACGCAATGGACCAAGTTAAAAAGGATCTGTCGGCCTACGTCAACGTTGAAGGCATATTCAACTACATACTCCAGGCACCTCACATATTCCCCGACGAACAATACAATGTCATGCTGCCTCAATATAACGACGACTTTGTGCAAGACGATGCTGACGAGGTGGGGAAGAGATTCGACGAGCTATGCCGTAGCAGAAATAAGCGAATGATGGACGAGATGAAGAGAATTATGAAGTTGAGTGCGTATTTGATGAGGCCGTTGAGCGAACCCCAAATGTACTGCCCGTGGTACGACCGTTTCGACATGATTTGTTCTATACGATTACGCTATGTCAAGAGGGTACGCAAGGCGTTGGACGCCCATTCTATGGCTTTGTTTAATACCCTTGCCCCATTTCCGTTGCCAAATATCGATTACGCCACCATGGTGAAGAAGTACAAACGCAAGTTTCGGCAGCAACACATTGAAGCGGTGAATCGAAAACAAGGCCGGGCGAGCAAGAATTAGTCTGTTTTATTTTCTTGAGTTATATTTTACTAGTATAGTGGTTGAATTGTGAATTTCTCCCGTCTTAACTTATCGGAACAAATACTGCCTAGCTAGTAGTAGCTTCTCTGTCTTAATATCAATTCCAATCCGAAGATTTTCGATTTTGGAACAAGTTTTTTCATTACATATACCGATTTTGCCAATTTTTTTCTTTATTTTTTATTTTTGGAATAGAATTGGAATTAGTTTTCCTTTCCAAAAAATATATATTTTTCGAAAGTGCTATTATGATCCGATCCGTTCGATTTTCACCCCTACTTTCAAATTAATGGAGTATTTGAAGATCTTATCGTTCGTTAAAAGCTCGTTCGAGCTCGGTGTGTTAACATTACGAACAAAAGATTGAACAAATATTTTCATTCAAGCGACAAGGCTCGATTAGAAAAGAAAATGTTAAAACACATACAAAAAATCAAGCTACTTGAGCTAGATTAAAGCTCGTTGGAGCCCAATTCAATTGCTAACCAAACGAAGCTCAAACACGAATTTAAAAACCAAAAAAAAAAAAAAAAATCGAAACAAATTTGTTCGTTATATTATATAAAATCCCAAATAGCAAAATCATTCAGTCTAGAGAGAAGCTTCCATAATAGTCTACTATCAACAACTTTGAATGTTTGAAATCTTTGGCACAGCTGTTCAAATTTGACAATGACTTTGTCCTATAAATACCCTCCTATTTTCTCCTCTCTTTACATCATTTACATACATTAGTAATATATTTCTCATTTTTCCAATTTATTTAAAATAAAATTTAAAAAAAATGGGAGTGAAGAGTTTTTTCCAAGAAGTGAAAACCAAGGTTTCACCATCAAGAATGTTCAAAGCTTTAATCACAGAATCACATGACGTCATCCCCAAAATCACCACCTCAATCAAGAGCATCGAGACCGTCGGAGGAGATCGTGTCACCTCTGGTTGCATCATGCAGACTAATTTCCCCGAGGGTACGTACATACGTAATATAATTTTTTAATAAAAAAAAATTCAATAATAAAAATATTTCATTAGTTATGTATTTAATTATGTATCTTGATTTATAACATCAGGTGCACAATTGAAGTATCTGAAGCACAGAATCGATGCAATCGACACGGAGAACTACTCGTGCAAGTACACATTAGTCGAAGGAGACGTACTTGGAGACAAGCTTGAAAAAATCTGCTACAAGACCGAATTCGAGGCATGCGACGAAGGAGGATGCAATATTAAGATGACGAGTGAGTACCACACGAAGGGTGATTTAGTAATTAACGATGAAGATATTAAAGCTGGTAAAGAACAAGCTATGGAACTCTGCAAGTCTTGTGAAGAATATCTAATTGCTAATCCTCTTGTTTGTGCCTGATTGATTATTTAATTATGTATTATTTCCTATTCTGGATTGATTAAATCTCTGATTATAGAGAACTATGTATTTATTATGTTTGGTTTTTTTTTCCCCCCTTTTTTCACATCTGATTTCTATGAGTATAAATCTTGAAACTATATAACATGCAATTTTTCATATTTCAAGATCAAAAATAGTAGAAGACAACCGATTCAAGATCGATCGATCGATCAATCAATGAATATTTGATCACAGTTAACTAGAAACTTATTCAACACCGAAAACGAAAAAAAAAAGTATTTACGTGCCTAATATTCTGCTAGAGAATCTCAGTCGGAAATCATCGTACATATATCCGAACACAAACTAATACGAAAGTATAGACAGTACTCAGACAGTACTCAAAAGGGTTCTTGGTAAAACCGAACGAGAACGAAAGGATAGTGAGCTGTTCTTTGCAGTCGATTTCTTGATCCAGCTGGCGATCAAAAGTTGGTCAATTTGTAGTAACAGTTGTTGCCAGAAAGCAGAATCTGATAGCCGTTGCCACACGGGCACTTGAAATGAAGAACGAGGCAATCTCCATTCTTCTCCACCCACACGGCTTCTTGTTTCGGGTTTTCCGTATCACTCTCACATTCTTCCTGCAATTTTTTAACACCAAAAAAAAAAATCGTAAGCCGAAAAATCGAAGTTAAAGCACCACTTAGTTATACAGAAAACAAAATTACACATACGAACACTTATATCGGTCGATATTCACCATTATCGACGCGAGTAAACGTAATACAGCAAGAACGATAAGTCGAAAAATCGAAGTTACACGTAATTTTTCTCATGCTTGTTAACTGAAAATAATACGACAGATGAATAAATTAACCGATCAATCCCGATTCCGAGACGATCGTAAAACAATAATATATAACCAGAAATAGACAATTTTTAATAATAATAAATAAAATTAATTAAATAAATAATGAAAAAGGGGGAATTAAATTAATTAAATAAATAATGAAAAAGGGGGAATTAAATTAATTAGACCTTGTGAATGTAATTCTCTGGTTCATCATCTTCATCTTCGCCCTCAAGAACAACTTCATTCCACCATTGGCTCATCTCTCTCATCCGCTCCTTCATCCTTTTCAGCCTCTGCAGAAATTAAACAGAAATTACTAATTTAAAAACGGCATTTATTTATTTTTCTTCAATTAAAAATATTCTGGAAGAATTTAGAAACCCCACCTTTTGGCTGGGGCTCTCTCCGCAGCTCGGAGACCTAGAAACGTGCCTCGACTGATTTGGGCGTGGCGGAGTGGCGGCGGCTGCCGCCGCCACCTGGCAGTTGAGAACGGGGCTGGGGTCGGACACTGTGCGGTAGATGAATGGCTGGGTATTTGGATATGGGAATGAGCTTTCTTGAGGCGGCGGCTGGTGGTTCTGGAGTGGGGGTAATTCGGAGAATTGTGGAGGCGGAGCTTCGGAATTGGTGGGTTCGGTGAGCTGCATGGGCTCGGAGAGGGTGCGGCGGAGAGGGGACGGTGGAGCGGCGGTGGGGAACGAGTGCGGGAGTTGGAGTTTAGTGAAGCCGAGGAGGTGGCGAGTGTCGTCGGCGGCGGCGGCGGAGGAGGGTGGAGGGGGGCGAAGGGTGGCCCTTTTGGAAGCTGGTTCGTAAAACGACGACGGAAATAGAGGGGAGTGTCGTTTGGCGGAGTTGGTGTATGTGGTGGCGGTGGCGGAGTATTTGTCCGGTGAGTCGAACGTAGCAGCATTGTGGGGGATGGAGGTGGTGGGGTGGTGGTGGTCGGCGGCAGCGGCGGTGGAGAGGTGGAGCATGGATCTACAGATGCTTTCTTCTTCTTGGAAATCTTGGAGGGAATTCATTTGTTGATCGCTCGCCATTTTTTTTTTTTTTTTGTTCACTCTGTTCTTTCAGTCTGTTTTGGTTTCTGTTTCATCGGAGGAAACTGAATTATTTATAGTTTGGGGAATTATTGGCAGTTACTGGAGAAGTAGCCCAAGGGAGTTTTTCGTCATTTCACAGAAGTTTACTTTCTCGACAATAATTAGTACTCCCTCCTTCCATTAATATTTGACACTTTTTCAATTTTTTCATATTTCAAATTATTTGTTGTTTTACTATTCTAATGAATAATTAACTACAATTTCTTCAATTTTGCCCTTTCTCATTCATAATTAACTGAAGTAATTATTTAAAAATCAATTAATGGTATGGGCATTTTAGTAATTTACTATACTTTTTTTTTTACTATTTATACATATTTATTGAGTTTTTTAATACGTGTGCAACTAACAAAAGTGACAACTATTGAGGAAGGATGGAGTACCTATGTGTGTGTGTGTGTGTGTATATATATATATATAGTTCAATTAATTTGATGGCTAATTTAATTTAGATCATTCATTCCGATGTCTCCAAAATAATTTGAATTGGAACTGAAATTATATATAAAAAAAATAAATTTAAATTTCTGATTTTCGATCAGAATTTCTTTTCGAAATTAATTCCTAATATTCTGATTATATGTGTTATAATACTTTATTTATTTTACTTAGTGTAAAATAAATTTGATATTTAATCATAGTTTTACTTTATGCTCCATATTGGCAAGTCAAAGTCTTTCATTTGCTATTTCTCACGTAAAAAAAACCCTAGTTTCGAACATAGAACGGGCATCCAAAAAGTTGGCCGGATCGCAGAGCAAGCATGAAAATACGGCACCAATATATCGCACTTTCAGATAGAGGATTTCTGCATATATCGGTCGAGTACGTACTCTTGAAGTGGTAATAGATCGTATTAAAGAAAGAATAAGATGCACGTTCGACGGCTTGGACCGGAGATTAGTCTTCTCGATATCAATTAGTCGTCTAATTTATTTTTAATTAAAATGATATATATGTGACAAGAATTTTTTTAAATGAATTGATTAGGTCTATATGTTAGGTGTGTAAGCTCCATCGTCTCCAATATATAATAGCTAGTTAAGTGCTCATCAAATAGTCGTTACGTTATATATTTCCCGATCGAAAAGTTGAATTCGTTTGTTTTAGTTATGTCCATGATCACGACGATATATGTAAGGTTAAATTACGTACATACAGAAAACATATATATATGATTGAGCTAGCTCGAAAACGAAATCAACTAATGTAGAAGATATATATACAGTTAATTAATTTGACAAAAAAATTATTTCAAATTAAGTTATATTCACTTATATATAAGTACATAACACATCTTACATATTCTAAGATATAGATACAGCACACTTAATTATCCCAAACCCTGCATGATCTGATAACTGCATATATATTACAGACTATATATATATATATATATATATATATATATATATATATATATATATATATATATATATACCTTCCCTCCATATATACCTCTGTCCAAACAAATTTAAAATAAAACTTAATTAATAACAAACCAAACATAGCAGGTAATTAAATTGTCGTCGTCTCAACTTAAAAACGAAGACGATTACTACATGATGCAACAGCCGGCGACGACTGCGAAATTGCCAATGTGAACTGCGGCATTGCCAATCTTTACACCGTTACCAAACGCGTCGAAAAGTTCCTTTGCCGTCACCTAATCATCATCATCGGATCAATATCGAAAAATTAATAATATATTAATTAATTAGGCCGATCGATCGAGTAAAATGATATATTCACCCGAATGCTTCAAAGTAAACAGGGTCTAGAAAAGCTTACCTTTGTCGATTGAGATCGAACGATTGATCGTTGGGAATTGTGCAACCTTACCTATTCGAATTTGATCAGAGTGTCAAAATATATATAGTCCATACATATTGAATTAATTAATTAATTCATTATGATACATATACACTGCACACAAATTAAACTAAATGACATATTAATGTAATATAATTACTAATTTAACCTCGTCACCGGATTCGCTAACTTCGGCGTGTTTCATGATCTTATCAAGCAGCAACCGTATCGAACGGTTGTCGATGAATTTGGACGGCGGGTGGTGGTGCTTGAACGCCCCACCGCCGTAGCAGCGGCAGCAGAGGTCGAAGGAATTCGGAAGGTGCTTCTCGCAGAGCAGGCAAGAGAAGTACGACGTCAGCAGGATATCACCGCACGCATCGCACAAACGCGCGCCGCATTTCTGGATGTAGTAAAGGGCCAGGACCTCGTTGAAATCAAGTGTGCCGTCGTTGTTTTTGTCGAGCTCCTTGAACAGTTTGTCGGTCGACAAACATGGATCCACTAGTTTCCGGATGGCTGATTGTGCCGTTGTTGTCGTCGTCCAGTGATCAGAAAAATTTCAGCGCCGAGTTTTTCTCATCGATTGTTGCTCTTGCGTAGTAAGCCTCTGCCACTTCACGTATCTCGTTCATCTCTCTCTCTCTCTCTCTCTCTCTCTCTCTCTCTCTCTCTCTCTCTCTCTCTCTCTCTCTCTCTCTCTCTCTCTCTCTCTCTCTCTCTCTCTCTCTCTCTCTCTCTCTCTCTCTCTCTCTCTCTCTCTCTCTCTCTCTCTCTCTCTCTCTCTCTCTCTCTCTCTCTCTCTCTCTCTCTCTCTCTCTCTCTCTCTCTCTCTCTCTCTCTCTCTCAAGATTTTGTTACAGAGTACGTGTATATATATATATATAATTTGAAGACAATTCTATTTTGAAGTAGGTGCTACTAATACTAAAGAAAGAACAAGATGAGAAGCCTTGGAAGATGGTTATATATATATAGGGTTCCATCGCCGTTTTCGTCGAGTTCCCTAAAAAGTTTGTCGTTCGAAATCATTGTCTTGAACTCCGCAAGGCTGATTCTGCCGTCCCCGTTTGCGTCCAGTGATCGGAAGTACTTCACCGCCAAATCTTTCTCGGCCGGCGTTGCTACCGCGTAGTATGCTTTGGGCCTCGGGGAAAAGGTGTTCTTTCTTTTAGCCAATATGTAGAAGGTAGAAAAGTGGAGATTTTTGAATAATTATTCCTTGAAGTTCGGTCGAAAATTCTTATAAGGTCTCTCTTCTTCTAAAAAATAAAAAAAAAAAAAAAAAAAAAAGAGAAAAGAAGAAGAAGAGACTAGAAGGGAGAAGTAAGGACTAGTAATTGAATTGTGTTGAAAGCTCGATCCATTCTCTTAAGAGCAAAGTGGAGACTTTTGAACTCTTAAGAATCGAGTTTATTAAAGTCCTTAGAGGTGAATTCATTGTTTCAAACGCCTATCTTTCAAAATTTGGCGTAATCACCTCAATTCAAGAAAATTAGCCACACATATCCATATTACCTACCTCGGACCAAAGAGCCTAACAATTGAAAGCCACAAAGTCCCAATGATCCCAATAGCTTAATGTTCAATATTAGTTGAGTAGAATAATTTGGTGAGTATTTGGAGTCAAATATATGCATGTAAGTATAAATTCTTTCTATCTTTAATTTGCAAATATTGGATACTTGAAGCAATTGTATGATTTGTGGTTTTTGGTGATAGTGAGTGACTAAGTGCCGTTGAATGTTGAGCTTGCGAATGCCTAAGAATTGTCATCATACTTACAAGTTCTGAAAACGCGAAATTGAGCCATTGATCTATGTAATGAGATGTGTAGTTGAGTTTTGTGCTATAAAATGATTTTACTTGAGGACAAGCAAAAGTTCAAGTTTGGGGGTGTGTTAAGTGTATATTTTTATACTTAATTGCACCTTTTAATTGGGGCTTTTGGTGTGTTTTAACGATAATTGGTGCTTAAAATGGTTATTATTTGTATTTTAGGTACAAATTGAAGAATTGGAAACTTTTGGGGTCAAAACTGCAAATTCGGAGAAAAAGTGGGCCAAAAGTAAGAAAATCAAAACTTCTGAAGAATTAAAGACCGGAAGGCCGTCCGGATTTCAAGCCTAATTCTCACACGGCCGTCCGGGTTCACGAAGTGGCGCAGTGAAGGAAGTTTAATTACACAAGGAAACCAGCCGCTTATATTTTTACACCCTATAAAAGGCCAAAAAGCACACAATTAGGAATCTATCTTTTAATCTTTTACACACGCAATCTAGGAGCAAGAGAACGGAGCAACGAAGACGAAGACTTGACGAATCTTCATCATAGTTCTTCCTTTACTTTTATTTCTAGATTTTTATGAACTTTCATATTTTTATTATGCTTTTCGTTAAGAACATGAGTAGCTAAGTTTTTATTCTAGGATTTTGTTGGAACCCTATGTGGTGATTCGAACTTATTTTTCCAATATTATGCAAGTTTAATTTCTTCGATTATTTCTCCTATTTGATCTTATTTAGCGCATGAAAGTAGCTAATTTATGTTGCTATATGTTATTGTTAGAATTGATTGACAGATCGTTTTAATAATTAGAACAAGGATAGGAGAGCCTTCGAGTAGTTTTCACCGGATGAGTGTGTTAATTGCATGTATTATCGTAGACATACAGATAATACCTTAGGTAGCCGTTTACGAGACTTGTTATTTTAATGCTTTATTCATACTAGGTTTGCATAGACATATAGTGAATCGTTTATGAATAATAGACTCATAATACACGCGACAGCGGGTTATGAGTAATTTCGTGTCTTGGGTTAATAATCGGGAATTGTAACTTGCATGATAGAGGTTTAATTGGGTGAAGAATTATCGCATAGGGGGAAGATAAATTCCTAGATCCGTTTTATATTGATATTTCCTCGTGATTATTGCTTTCTTAATTAGTTTAATTGATTAATTGATTTAAATTGACAAACTTGCGTAGGCTGGATAAAAATCATAATTGTTAGAATTTGGTACTTAGGATTAGGTAATTTGCGTATTCCCTGTGGGATCGACATCTGACTCTCACGAGTCCACTTTACTACTTGTTTGCGATACGTGCACTTGCGTGTTGGTATTTAGCACCCAACATAGGGCTATAGTCTAAAGAAGCCAACTTGGTGGTACGCGTCATTTTTTTTTTTTAATATTAATAATAGTGTACTGCACCAAAAGTTGAAATCCCACGTTCCCAGAGCTCCGATTTGTGAGAACGGGCCGTTGAGTCACCATTAATTGCATCCTTCCATCAAATATTTGTCGGGCCAAATGATAGGAGCCCTGGGGACGAGGGATTTTGCCTTTTGATGTAAGTAAGTGTATATAAGTGTGAATGGTATCTCCTTTAATACGAGACATTTTGGGGAAGCCCAGGCCAAGAACAAAACCCACATGGGCTTGACCTTGACCTATGTGGACAATTTCGTACTTATGTGGGAAATGAAATTGCACGCATCCATCCGAGAGGGAAATTGCACGGAGAAATTTCTCGAACCGAGATGTGCCCCTGGCGTGCAGGAGGGGAATTGCACGGGAAAATTCTTCGGTCCAAACTCAAATTATAGTCCTAAGGGGAAGCTTGGTGCAGATCTAGAATTGGTGCCCACAAAGAACCAACCCTCGTCAGAGTTGAAATTGAAACTCTATTATTCATAGTACTTGAATTAATTGAAGATGAGTTTTATTTGTTTCAAACTATATATATTATCTATTGTGGTCTATTATATATCATTACTTAACTCAATAGAGATTAATTAATTACTACTTCCCTGTTCATATGAAGTTTTACTTTATAAGCTATATATTAATTTTCCATATTAGATCTGACTTTAACATTTTAAGGTAAGACAATTTTCTTTGTCCAACTCTACTCCAATATCAATGAAGTGATAAAGAGACATAAATGGGTAAAATGTGTAAATTAGTAAATGATTATTTATATAAATATACAGTTTAAAATCACTCAATGTATTTTATCGGGTGTAGCATCCGATAGACGCCTATACACCGAGATGCGACTTCTCCACATTAGGAAATACTCCATATATTTCATTTTATTTTCCAACTTTTTATGAGTTGTCGAAGAAAATGAAATTACTAATGCAATAAATTCGTCAATTCTTCAAACCGGACAATATTCATGATTATAGATAGGGCATGCATGGTATGACTATTCCAATTTCCACACTAAAAGACGATACTCCATATATTTCATTTTCTTTCCCATCTATTAATTATGAGTTGTATAATAAAATAAAATTATTATGCACATTAATTAATTTTGGAGTATATGTTGGTGTTGTTTGTTTGGTATGATATTTATTTTAATCTTTTTATTTTATTTTTTAATTTAGTTTGTGTTTTAATTGATTTTTTTTTTTTTATGGAATAGATCATTGAGCGAGAGAGAGAGCAGGGAAAATTAAGTAGCTAAATTTATTTAATTGGACGTCATAAATTCCAATTAAGTATCTCCCTTTAACTATAATAACTATAAGCCATGATATGACATAATAAAAATATTTTTTTGGGTAAGAACTGAAATATTATTGGATTAATCAAACATCAAATAAAATTTTATAGTTTCGATATAAGGTGAGTACGATAACGTAATAATAACTATATACTATTCGTATTTTTCGAGAAATATCGGAAGTACTCTCATCCGATCGAGCGATTACCGGTTCCAATTCAACCCTAAAAGTTAAGGGTATAAAATATAGCAAGACTTATACATGTTATGAAATGACTGGCACGTATCTAAGTCTTTCATTTGCAAATAAATTATTATGAATTATTTATTTATGGAAAACCGAATATTATTTAGCATGACTCGTCAAATTCGAATGAAATTTAAAAAAAAAAAAAAAAGATATAATTGTACTTCAAGTGCGGCAAGTATTAAAGAAAGAACAACTTGAAGAAATAAACAACAACTTGAAGAATAAAAACAATATATGTTTATAAAAAAAAAAAAAAAAAAGCATTACCGCGATTTTTTTCGGTAATTTTCAGGATGACGATAAAATTTTGGATCGAATGATTAGGGTACGTAGAGAGAAGTTTCAACTCGTCCTCGAGTAGTTGTTGGCCGGGTATATATACATCGGAAAATAACCGAGTCGAGTGGCATGCCGGTAATTACATGATAGAGCAGCCAGCTGCAACTCCAAGGGTTCCAATGGTAACCATAACACCTCCAATATTTAGTCCATTACTAAATGCCTCGAACATTTGCCTTCCAGTCCCCTAATTATACATAAATTAATAATTAGGCATCTCAAACTTTAAGATTGGTAAGTATTGATCTACTTTTTAGAAAGGGAAAAAACAATTAAATTAACTATTAATATTTTTTATTAAAAGAAAAATAAAACAATTAACAGTTAATTACTATATCATCATTAAGAGTCTGAAAGAGGGCTCACCGGTTTAGATAGAGATCGGCTAATTGTCTGGACATTCTCCATCATTACCTGTCCATATAATCGAGCACTATTTAATTTGTATTTTAAATTTTAGTATGTTGGAATTTTCTTTTTTACTGGATGGAATATCTAAAAAGAATAATTAAATACTAGGGTAAATTACAACCGTCCTGAGATATGGTTAAAAAACGAAAAAGAACCCTCATGTCTGGATAATTATACAACTACCCTTCAACTATAAATCTTCTTACACGTTTACCCTTAAGGAGTCAAATCAACGTAATTTTCTAGATTCCGTGGAATATTTTCTAGTTTGTACTCGTTTTATGCAAAATGTAAATTATGATATATATATATATATATATATATATATATATATATATATATATATATATATATATATATATATATATATATATATATATATATATATATATATATATATATATATATATATATATATATATATATATATATATATATATATAAGCCAAATAATACATTTTATGATCATCTTGCTTCAAAATATGGAGCTCGAATGGGATAAAACGGGTACAAAATTGAGAATATTCCATATAATCTAGAAGATTCCACTAAATTTGACCTTGCAAAGGTGGACGTGTAAGAAGATTTATAGTTGAGGGTGGTAATTGTAATTACCCAAACATAAGGGGTTTCGTAATTTGACCATACCTTGGGGATTTTTTCGTAATTGTTGTTCCCGATACATAAAACGGGTAGTGAATTTAGTAAATTGGTTGAACAAATTAATTAGTGAAAAAAGATTATCTGCAATGAACGTAAATTTGCCGAGGCGAGTTGACTCTGTCCTTAAGACGAAATTTCCCCGCAACGGTGCTAACGGATTAAATGGAAATCGTCTCCCAAGATACAACGGCAAGGCTTGGAATAGGAGCACTCCAAATCCCAAGTACGACGAACTGTACTTTGTGTAGAACTTTTCGAGAGAATCTGTGAAGGGTAGGCTTAATATGAGTAGGCTTATTTTTTGGATTGAAGTGAGGAATTGTGGGAAAGTTAGGGTCTATTTATAAGGTTCGAAAAGTAGTGTCCTTTGGAGCAAAAAGGTACATTTGTTTGAATGGTTGCACCATTTCAAAGGTACCTTTTGTTTGAATGGTTGCACCATTTCGAGTTGAGCCAATTGGGAGTGGTGCACCATTTCGAGTTGAGCCGAATGGTTTGCATTGGTTCGGCCGCACCAATTCAGACCAGTCAGACCAATCGAGATGGGCTTCGACTAATAAGGGCCCAATGGGTTAAAAGCCCATGACCTAATGTTTTTGGCCCGTCCCAATATTTTGATATATATACAGCTCAGTACTTCTCTACTTTTCCAATGTGGGATAACTCAAATCCCACTTTCCTTATATTTTGGACTAGTAATTTTTTCATTCACCACAAAATTGGTTCTAATCCAAAATTCATTTATATACTCAATTAGACCGTACAATAACATTGATAAAAAATTGTTCGTGACTCAATTTTTAACCAATTTTCCCAACAATCCCCCACATGAATGAAAACGAGGGCGTCGATTCTCTCTAGAGTTCCCACGAATAGTATTGCATCGGGATAGGTAGCATATAGCTTTGAACCTTCCGTAGTGGAGTTACATCGGATTTACTAGGCTGAGTAGTGAACGCGATGTCTTGAACTGTCAGCCGTTCGTGTAAACCAAGACAATGCAACCCACACAATACTATTCTCACATTTCCTTAGTTCTCATGATTGTGTCCGTTTTGGCCATGGACACACATCTTGGATTCATAAGTGTTTGTCAATTCTTTTGAAGCGGCCCTCACTTCATACACTTACATAGGTGATCTCCTATTAAAGGTATCCTGCCAATACCTCACCTTTTGTTACAAGGTTTTGGAATCATTAAAAACTTTCGCTTATCCTTTACCCTCTCTGCAGGTAGCACTATTATCTTTCGCGGGAATGAGTTAGGAATGAGTTCCTAAGTGCTCAACTGAACTTTCTTAGCTTAGTTGTCCCTTTTGAACCAGTTCTTGGGATCTCCAGTCAGCATGGTTGGGTTACCACCAAGATTGTCCTTAATTTATGGGTTTTAATCCCATTCCCCTAGATAGGCAATATGTTTGATCTCTTTAGTTGACTTTTAATCGCGGATCCGCTATTAACCATTGATTTTCATAATCAATATTATTTCTTTTGAGATCAATTGCCTAATGGTCTTATGTGTACGAGTGTATCGATACTTGCCATTATACATGTCGTTTGTGCCCTTAACGTAACCGATTGGTTATCACAATTTATTCATAATTGTAGACACCGACTAAGTCCAACACGGAACATCCTCCAATAATTTTATGAAGTTTATTCAACTTCTTTTCTAACCTTATCTCAAGTTATGCATTCGAATTCGACCATGAATCGAGCTATTCAATTTTGTTTGAGGATTTCCAAGATACATAATCTTAGTGGACTCATATATCCAATGTACTTTCCTAATACAATAAGATATTTTCTTTAATGTAATCCATTTAAAGGCGATACTTAGATTACCTAAGAACCCTTATAATATCATTGAATGATTATTTATTTTGGAATTACATATTTACTAGTTTGCAATTCATTATGCTGCCAAGCTGTCCAAAAATATTTGTAATTGAACCATTGTTCATCATTATTTTTGGCAAGGTAAACACTTGGTTTTTTAGACAACTAGATCAATATTCTAGTAGTGTCTCAACATGAGACTTTCAATAAGACTATCTTTGTTTTAGTGACTTTAATCTATAAGATTACATCGTCTAAACCCTCGTCTTTTGACATCAAACATAATTTTATTTTTATTTTCAATATTTTCTCAATGTTCAAAATAATATCATGATCATTATCTCATGATTATAATGTCGTCTATGGACATATACTTCCATGTGCTTTTAATATAAACACACTGGTCACACTCGTTATTACGAGAACTATTTTGATAACACAATTTTATCAAATATTACTTTAGAATCACTTAACGAGTTTCAATATCTTGTTATAAATAATCAAGATTTTCCATAGCTATTTAATTTAGCTTAATTGGACCACCATTTTAATTCTTCTTTTGAATAGTCCATCTAAACCTTAATGGTTTACTACTTGAAAGAAGACAATTGTCCATCGTTCATTTTATAACTCATAAGTTAATAAAATCAAATCAAAATCAAACGTATTGATTTTCTTTGCCATCTTGTTGTATCTTGATTGTTCATCAATTTGATGATTTACCACTCACACATATATTAACTTGGTTGTTCATCACTTTGATGATTTACCACTCACACATATGTTAACTTGGTTGTTCATCACTTTGATGATTTACCACTTACACATTTATAAGTTCTTTTATTACGAACTTATTTATTTTCTTATTTTACAAGAAAACACAATATAATCAATTTGCATCAAGAGTGACTATCTTGTGCACAATCATTATTTATCCACTTAATTATACTAGGCCTTACACCCCCACATTTCTAAATATTAATGTGATTACTGGTTAGGGCCTAAAGACCCCCACATTTTTTAAATATTAATGTGGTTAGCTCGGGGTATGTAATTTATGTGTTTAGGGCCTAAAGACCCCCACATTTCTAATTTTCCCCACAAATTCTAGAGTATGTATTCTAGAATTTATCATTATGATATCCATAAATTTTTCAAGAGTTTCAATACTCATTTTTTAATTCATTTGTCAAAGTTGCATTTTCCAACTTTCATTCAAATAGCATTTAAATGCTTTGAAATCCTTATTTTTATTTATCAATAAGGATACACAATGTAACAAAATACATTTCTTCTTTAGTTAGAGAAATATATTGGATCACCAATATGATTTAATTACAAAAAAATTGTATTTCAAGAAATCACAAAAAGAGAAATCTTCTCAAGATACTTAAATCTTGTCAACAAATGAGATAGTAAGATTTCTTCCTTTTCCTCAAAAGAGAAAATTCGTCAAGATACTTAAATCTTGTCAATAAACAAGAGAATATTAATCTCTTCAAATGGTGGTTGATCTCCACTATTCAACATTAAAGTTAGAATATATAAATTCTAATCTTAATCATTCATAATTTAGGATTGCATGTCCTAAACATGCTGCTCAAAATTCAGTCAAATCCAACGATTTAATTCTACAAAACGAGCTCTTAATTAAACTGCTCGAATTTTATTTCAACAAAACATCCATTGTTGTTAACAACTATTTCGGATCTTTGAACAATCAAAATCTGATCTCATCCATTCACATTGTAGATCATTATTTTGCAAAAAATCAAATCGAACCCAACGACTCGATCTTCTTTTATGTTCTTGAGGCAAGAACTACTCATGTGCTCTCATGAATTGAGCTTCTTTTTTTTTTTTCTATTTTATTTCAAATCATGCTTTTAATTAAACCGTAGTATGATTCATATATATAAAACATATGTACATCAATATTATAATAAACATAATATGTGAGATGTGAGCACGTCTTTCATACTAGTTGATCATAGAAAGAAACAATATATCAAGCATATTACATCAACATATACACGAGTACATAATATTTCATGGCATAAATAAATTCATGTCCAACATAATGAATTGATAAAAATTCTATAGCACGTAAACAATGCATGTCCATGCAATAACACAATTCTAAGGAATTAGTATGGTTTACGCAAATAATAATATGTATAATAATATTACTCTTACTAAGTAACTCATACTTAATATACGAGACAATAATAAAAAACGTTAATAAGATCACGTACTCACATATTCGAAAATCAATCAACCGGAAAGTTCCACATCAAATGAAAATTGGGAGAAAGTTAATCCCATATCAAACTATAAGCAATTTATGAAAATAAATATTGCATTTTCATGAGAAATGTCATTAGTATAACACTTATCATGCGGTTTATGATAAACTTATTCAAATAATTAGCACATACGCTGTCACTTCAAAAATATTTCTTTTATTAATGTACATACACAAACATAATGAACATCCATTAAGCATATATATTGTATATAGTTTATTGTATATAGTTTACCATTCTTCCACATATTAAAATTAAACTATCATGCAATAATACACCATTATATCATATAGCATTATCAATTTATTGCACAAATAGATATCCTATAATTAAAAAACGTACCCGATAAATTATATGTTCGTCAATTCAAACTTTGTGGGTAGCACCAAATCGTGTCAATATTATGGCAGTGCTGAATGATTTAATCATATCTCTTCCGTCTGAAGTCCGATTATGTTGATTCAATATGATCCGAATAGCCAACAAAATTATCTACAACTTTTATGTTTTACGTTTTCTGAGATTCGGACTGGATCATGATCAAAATAAGCCTCGAAGTCGGAATAGGTGTGCTGTAAATTTGCACCTACAATGGAACCACAAAAAAAATATTAAATAATATTCATGAATCGAAAATAATATAAAACCTGATCATTATTCTTCGACTCAGTCTTCTTTCAAAAAAAATTTCGTGCATTGGACACTTGTGAGGCATTTAATATGCGACAAGTCGCATTGGTCACGAACGGTTGTATATGAAAAGGTGCATCGGCAGTTCTGCCACCCTTTCGTATTTTCGTCATAACTTCTTCGTACGAGCTCCGATTGTGATGATTTAACATGTTCTGGAAAGCTAACTTGATTATCTACAACTTTTGTGAAATGTTAATTTTCCATATTCGGACTTTAACACCTTCGAAATGGGGAAGGAATGTGGACTTCATGTTCTGTCCGAAAAGGAACTTTCTCCAATTGTATTTTGTAACTTCTTGATTTTTGACAGACTATCTTCTTCTCCATCCCGTTTACCAACGTGTGCAGAAAACACAATTTACTAAATCACAATGTTTCGTCTTAAGATTGTTGTTCCCGATACATAAAACGGGTAGTGAATTTAGTAAATTGGTTGAACAAATTAATTAGTGAAAAAAGATTATCTGCAATGAACGTAAATTTGCCGAGGCGAGTTGACTCTGTCCTTAAGACGAAATTTCCCCGCAACGGTGCTAACGGATTAAATGGAAATCGTCTCCCAAGATACAACGGCAAGGCTTGGAATAGGAGCACTCCAAATCCCAAGTACGACGAACTGTACTTTGTGTAGAACTTTTCGAGAGAATCTGTGAAGGGTAGGCTTAATATGAGTAGGCTTATTTTTTGGATTGAAGTGAGGAATTGTGGGAAAGTTAGGGTCTATTTATAAGGTTCGAAAAGTAGTGTCCTTTGGAGCAAAAAGGTACATTTGTTTGAATGGTTGCACCATTTCAAAGGTACCTTTTGTTTGAATGGTTGCACCATTTCGAGTTGAGCCAATTGGGAGTGGTGCACCATTTCGAGTTGAGCCGAATGGTTTGCATTGGTTCGGCCGCACCAATTCAGACCAGTCAGACCAATCGAGATGGGCTTCGACTAATAAGGGCCCAATGGGTTAAAAGCCCATGACCTAATGTTTTTGGCCCGTCCCAATATTTTGATATATATACAGCTCAGTACTTCTCTACTTTTCCAATGTGGGATAACTCAAATCCCACTTTCCTTATATTTTGGACTAGTAATTTTTTCATTCACCACAAAATTGGTTCTAATCCAAAATTCATTTATATACTCAATTAGACCGTACAATAACATTGATAAAAAATTGTTCGTGACTCAATTTTTAACCAATTTTCCCAACAATTTGATCATATGATTACCTCGTCATCAGGTACAGTAACTTGAGATTGCTTCATGAACTCAGCCAGCAGCAACCGCTGAGAGCGGTTATCCATAAAGCTGGCGCGTGGGTGGTGGTGCTCGTATTTCCCTCCGCCGTAGCAGCGGCAGCAAAGATCGTACGAATTGGGGAAATCTTTTTCGCAGAGCAAGCATGAAAAGTATGACCCGAACAGCATATTGTTACATGCATCGCACCCGGGAATAGGTACTCTCTGCATGTAGAAGAGGGCCAAAATCTCGTCGAAATCTAGGGTTCCGTTGCCGTTACGGTCGAGTTCGGTGAAAAGTTTGTTGTTCGAGAACCTGGGTTGACCATTTTCTTGTACTCCGCTAGGCTGATTTTGCCGTCGCCGTTTAAGTCGAGTGACCGGAAGTACATCGTTGCCATTTTCTTCTCCTCCTCCGATGCCCTCGCGTAGTAGGCTTTCGCCACTTCTCGTATCTCGTTCATTATCTCACTAACTAATTATCTCTCCCTCGAAACAAACAAAAATGAAATTGCAGAAACTTTAATTTGTGATTAATATCTTCTGGCATGATTATATTTAACGTTTATTAGGATTTGACCAAGTTTAATTAATTAATTATAGTTTCAAGAGGGGAATTTTGTTTATTTATTTTTTTCCTTAGACAGGTTTTTATCAGGGGAATGTAAATCATTACTGGAAATTTAAACACTCTAGCTGTCAGTACTCGATCCTAGGATCTTGAAAAAACTTACCATTGTGAAATCGATTGAGTTATACATATGCAGGCTGTTTATTTATTTTCTCAGAATCACTTAAAATATTCAAAGTAAAGAATTATTTGGAAAATCACACATCTAAATAATAAATACTCGTTCAAACAAAAAAAAATTTAATTTAATTCAACGAAAATGTGTAATACCATTTCAATTATAGTTTTTTTTCTAGCAAAATGTCATCACAACCTTTTATAATCTATATATTTCTGAATTTATTGTTGAATTAATGGGGATACACAACTTGTACATTTACTGAGATAAGAAAGAAAAAAAACAATTAGAAATATAACCAAAAGATTTGTAGAGAAAAAAAAATAAACAAAAATAATTATAAATATGTTATCATCAGTTGTTTAGGGTTGGCCTAACATTAAGTCTTTTTATAATATATAAGATTCGACGATTAGAAGCTTATTGTTAGAATCTAGATGTATTAATTATTAGGTCAATGTTTAATACAATTGGTATTATCCAACGTGGCCACCTCATTTAGAAACTAAGCCTAGTTTTTGATTGGTTAAATAAGACATGGTTAATTATGTAACTAGGGTGACATTTTTTAATTGGTTTATACAGTTAATCGAGCCAAACATGAGAGACCAAAAGCGTAATTCTCTCGATAACTTTTAACAAACTGTGAAAATCCAGATATTCTATTCTGAAAGAGTATTAGTGTACACGAACTTTTAACAAATAATTGTCACTATTAAGGTTAATTACCTACCAACAATGAAAAATTAATTAAAAACTAAAAAAATAAGAGCAAGAATTTAATCAACAAACTGTCAACTTATAAACAGAGAGACATATTGAAAAATGTATATAAAATAAAAGAATAATCCATTACAATTTATACATGAAAGAGAATTTAAATAAAAAAAATTAAAAAAAAATATGGTATGATAAGAACATGAAAGGAAATTATAAACTAGTTAGGAAAGAAGTTACCTAATTCATAACTTCCACATAACACATGCCCTTCATCACCATATATACTCAAATATAGTCTTATAGTTATTTATTTTTTTCCCCTAATCCCCCTTTTACCAATAAATATATATATATAACAAGAAACAAATAGAAAAAATAAAAATAAAAAACATTTTTTCCCACAATTTTTTTAAATGATGCAATAAAAATCTCAAAGGAAAGATCTCCCCGGAGTGCCGACGGACGAGCTATTATACCTCGAGCTATAGTTCTTTCTCCCCGGCGGTTTCCCACAAACGCATTGGCACTCGTACCCGCAAATATTCCCAAAGCACGAAAAAAGGCCACTTCCTCCGCTGCCCTCGTTTCTCCGACGAACCTGGCGGCCGGACGACTTGTAGCTGCTCGACGAAAAGCCGTTGTCGTAAAGCGGTGGGAGCTCCATCCGCCACCTCTCGAGCTTCGATCTAAGCCCTTCGACGCTCTCGTCCATGCTCCACCCGTCCAAAACAGAGCTCTGGTTGTCGTCCAAAGGGTACCGCCTCTCCGCCATCATGGCTGCCGCCACCTCAGACGGCGAGGGCCCCACCTCCGAGTCCGACCATATCGAGCTCGCCTTGTATTGGGGGTGGTGGCCCCCACCACCTCCATATTTCGTGGGTCCCTTAGCAATAGGCTTCCCGATTGTTGGAATCGGAGGCTTCGCCACATTTTGGACAGGCTTGACTTTCGTCACTGATTTCTCGTCGACCACCTTGTTTGTAGGAACCCCGTTCGATTCGTCACTAATCTTTGTCGTCTCCTTTTGACCGATCTTGAAAAAGCTGGACGACCCTTTGCTGTAAACGGAATCGCTGACAACGGAACTCGGTTTGCCTCCCTTTTTGTGTTTCGGTTTTTTGTCTCGGAGCTCGGCACCACTAATGACCGAACTAGCCTTGCCTTTCTTTTTCATTAGTATAAACGGATCAGCAGATTCGGAAATGCTAATTACAGAGCCGTCTTTCCCTTTCGGCACCGCGACAATCGAGCTGCATGGTGAGTAGTTATCGAACGTGACCCGCTCGCTTCGCTCACTTCTCGATCTGCGAAGTATGGGCTTCACATTATTATTACCATTGTTATTATTATTATTATTATTATTATTGTTGTTTTCGTTATTTTGATTGGCCTTTTGTTGGAGGTGCTGAAAGCTTTGAGGATCCTGCATTAAGTCGCGATATCCGACAGCCGATGCGCTTAGTTGTCTGTACAAAGGCATGCTCCTCATAGAGCCGTCGAGTAAGGCTACACCGATGTTTAGTATTCCTTGTGGCCGCCCCGATGGACGACGTACCTAAAACCCGACAAATCAATTTAACATGTGAAAAATATGATCCAAGTTTCAATGCTCCCAAATAACATCACACTACAGAGCACACTTAAAAGTGGCTGCTGATTTTATCTATATCGACATTGCTTGACCGTCAAGATTCGACGAAATCGATCGGTGTGTAACGGATTAGGAATTCGATGTTGAAACGAGTAATTGATTCGATTGAAATGTTTATAAAAACAACATTGATGTTCAATTACTCTATATTTCATGTTTTAGCAAATTGATCACATAATTCAATTAAAAAATTGACCTTTTTCGATATCGAAACACTCTGATTATCGGAATATCCACAATTAAAAAATCGACGTTTTTCGATATCGAAACACTCTGATTATCGGAATATCCACAATATTCAATCCTTGCATGGCAGTTTCAATAAAAAAAGAAAAAAAAAAAAAAAAAAAAGAAATTGCATGTGTCCCTTATCAAATTTCCGATCAATCCAAAGAAAATTGAAGAAGTGCAGAAAGAAAGAGAAAAACAGAACCTGAAGAGCAACAAATCGCATGCCAATGGGGCCGCCGCCGTTGCGGCGAGTCATGAGAGGAGGAGGAATGAGGTTTCCGACGAGGACACGAACAGTACCGACGATGACGTCACGAAACCAATGGGCGGCGTAGATCTCAATCATGACGGCGGAGGTGTCTTCACCGAGAAAATCATCGTCCACCCTGAATACAAACTTGTCATTCCACGTTGGATTATTGTTCCCCTCGGTATCAACGCACGACGAGAGCTTCCGGCCCGGGTTGACCCAAGCCCGAGCATACGTCCGCATCTTCTTCAAAACGGGCTGCAAATCCTGCCCGGAGATAATGTTTATTTCCAGGAGCTGGAAAGGCTTCATCCCACGCGCCGCCATATGGAAAAAAGACGATGAAGCATATATAAGATGAACAGGGGGGAATTGGGAATTGGGAATTACAGGGATTGATTTACACGGTGGTGGTTGATCCGCCGCCCGCCGTCGGGAGACGGGCCGACGAGGGAATGGGTGGAGAGAACCAGAAGATGGCGGGGAAGGAGAGGATGTGGGCCTCTCTAGAGAACATGAAATCGGGGAGAAATAAAAAAATAAAAAAATAAAAAGGAATTTTTTTTTTGACTAAATGTTTGTGAATATTGGGAATGGTTGAAAATGGGATAATGCACGTAAGGTGTTTGTTGTTTTGCTTAAAAGAACTGTTTAATTTCTTCATCAAATGTGATAGGGATAATTACTAATTAGCAATAACCCCCTCACCTAGGAAAATGAGTTAAGGAAACACCCCTCCTCAAAATAATTAGAGAAAACTCCCTCTCTAATATTCCACCTAAATATTATTCTTATAATCCCAAAACTATCCTTCTACCGCCACAACTCGTCCCATTAATTCCATTTTCCAAAACATATGGCAACTGCCTGACAGCACATCTGCAACGTCGCCACCATCACAAAATCTCCTATCGGGAAACCCTAGCTGCCCAATTTTCAGGTAATTGTTGTTGTCTATTTACTTCGTGCGTTCAAGTTTTTTCACCAATTATCAGTTTTAATCTAACTTTGCGCAATATGTGTTATCGGCTTAATTACTTGTTAATTTTTTTAATTAGCAGATGTAAGCGGAGAATGATTAGTTGAACTTTGCACTTTCAACCGAGATAATAAGGTGTGATTGTATCTCTGTAGTTTTCATTTCACCGACATTTCACTAATCCTTGGCAAACTGTAAACATGGTTGGAGTCAGATAAACTCAAATAAGAAATGGGCAATTTAATTTTGTGTAGAAATTGTAAAGACGACGGCGGTGTGGTGACGATGGAGAGGTAGATTTATGATTTTTTGGTTGATCGGACGGAGGATGGCGCGGGTAGAGAAATTCGCGCAGGCTGAACCCTTAATCGACTACGTATTTTGGTAGTCGATTAAGTTAATCGACTATGCTCTAGTAGTCGATTAAAGTGTTAATTTACGGTTTTGATAGTCAATTAAGGTAACTCGATTTCAAATTTTTGATTCATTTCTGAATTTTGGTAGTTGATTTTTTCATTTTTCCGATTTGAGCTGTTATGCTCTATAACATTGATTATTGTTGTGCATTATGTATATTGATAGATCTTTTTTTTTTTTTTTTTTTTTTTTTTTTTTTTGGTAATGCAGGAACCCGCAGGCCGCAGCCAACCATATAGGTGCACTGGGTAAACCTACACTCTCGTATAATAGCTTGCAAACCATACGAGAGATGTAAACCACACTAGGCTAACCATGTGTGACAAGCTCGACCTAGCAACCGTTGACAAGGGGATATGTTCTTACTTAGTAATAAAGTAGATTTAGTTTATTATTATTGTTATATTACGATTATTGTTATATTTATTTGAGATATTTTGCAGTAGTTTTTCATTATGTATTTAGTTGTGCCAACAGTATGCAATTGCTCCTTTTGTTTTTGTTATGTAGTTTCCGTATATGGACAACAATACTAATTACACTCAGATGTGCTGATTCGGCGGCGGAGAGGTGGTCGATGTTGGAATGGGACGTGGCGAGGCGAATGATATTAATGGTTGTGGATGGTAATGGTGTGGTGTGGTGACGATGGGTGGCATATATAGGATTTTGAGTATATTAAACGGACGATGGCGCGGGCATAAAAATTCTTGCAGGCTTAATCGACTATGTCCAAAAGGCTTAATCGACTACGTCCTATAGTCGATTAAAGTTTAATCAACTCCAATTTTTTTTTTTTTTTTTTTTTGGATTTTGTGTTTAGATTCTAATTGTATATATTAATTGTAATATGTGTATATTTTTTGTTTTTGTAAAATATAGTTGATTTTGCATTTTTTATAGTTGCGATTTGTTATTTTTAAAAGTTAGATTTTAAATCGACTATCTTAATATCTCATAGTCGATTAATATACCTGACAGAAAAAAAAAAGTTAAAAAAACGAAAAATAGATATTAAAAAAATGGAAAAAAATAATAATAAAATAATAGTTATTAAAAAAGAAAAAAAGAAAGGAAACAAAAAAGGGAAAGGCTGATGGGCGGGGGGCGCGCATAGTGCTCATGAGGTGGCAAGAAAAAAAAGGATATAATTGGAAAAATAGGTGGGTAAAATTAGGAATGGGTTTTTCTCAAATGGTGTAAAATAGTTTGGGTCTCTCTCTATTAAAAGAAGTATTGAAGGGGTTATATCAAAGAGCCCCAATGTGATAATACGAAATTATTACTAATGATAAGTAATTATAGTTAATCAGAATAATCATAGTATATAAATTTATCATTAAAATTTTACGACAAGACAAATTTAAAATTTTAAAATTAGATTTAACAAGTGTGCATTCATTAGTGTTTATACTATTAACAAATTTTAAATTATTGTATTTATTTATATTTTTATTTATAATATTTAGTGCAAATATTATTTTTTATATATCAAAAATTAAAAATTGTATACATAATTGATATCTTTATTCCTTTTATGTTGGTCAATGGTCACTCGAATAGTTTATTAATAAATTATAATAAATAAATTTTATACATTATTTTCCAAATTTAATGATGTTAAGTGTTTAAAAATCACAGTAATACAACCTTTAAGGTAGAAAATCAAGATTAGTATTTATAATTTCTTCTAATAAAGTAATATTTCCATATTTAATTAATGATTAATATTATTAAAATATTAACAATAGGACAAAAAGATCGATAAGAAATTTTACTTCATCTGAGGACCGTATTTATACATACGCAGTTTGCAATAGCTAAGCTAATCCAGAAACACTCCTCTTGTTGACTAAAATCCATGGCACACGAAAAACCCACCTCCGCCGTCGCCGGCGCCACCCGCCCCCTGAAAATCATAGCAGGAGCCGACGACTTCGGCAGCAGCCTCAAGGATACGCTCGTGGCGCAGCTCCGCTCCCTCGACATCGAAGTCGAAGACCTCGGCACCACCAAATACTACTCCGTCGGCGAAGAAGTCGGCCGCCGCGTCAGCCAAGCAGCGAAAAACACCGAATCGGCCGTCGAAACGCGTGGCCTCGTCGCCTGCGGCACCGGCGTCGGCGTCGCGATTTTCGCCAACAAGTTCCCCGGCGTCTACGCCGCCACCTGCCTCACCCCCGGCGACGCCCTAAACGCCAGATCCATCAGCAACTGCAACGTCCTCGCAGTTTCCGGGATGTCCACCGCCCCGGAAGCCGCCGCAGAGATCCTCACCACCTTCCTCAACACACCGTTCAAATCCCCCTGCCCAGCCTCCGGATCCAACCCATGGCCGGAGGAGATCCAGTCCTTTCTCGACGGATCCGTCACCGAAATGTCCAAAATCGGCGACGAAACTACCACCACCGCCGCCGCCGCCGCCGATCCGCCGTGTTTCATTTGCTCAGTGGCGAAATCGCGGCAGGACAAGGAGTTCACTCCGGTGGATATAATGCCCGGAGGATCGATGAAGATTCTCCGAGAAACCCCGACATCGGCCATAGTTAGGTTTAAGGCCGGCAGCGTAGAGCCAGCACACCACCATACATTTGGGCACGATCTAGTGGTTACAAAGGGGAGTAAATGTGTGTGGAATCTGACCAAATCGGAGAAGTACGATTTAGGGATTGGGGATTATTTGTTCACTCCGGCAGGAGATGTACACAGAGTAAAGTATTACGAAGATACAGAGTTCTTCATCAAATGGGATGGGCATTGGGATTTGTTCTTGGATGAAGATATTGCTTCTGCAAATGCTGCCATTGATATTCAGAAGAAGTAAATCATCTATCTGCACATAACATGTTTGAGAAAATGTCTGTGTGTGTGTAATCCTTGTGCTTTGAGTCTTTTGTACTGATCTTGAAACTTGAATTTTTTTTTTTTTTTGCATATTCAATAAAATTGTGCTTCGATCAAATGTCAAATTACGAAAAAAATTCTTCATGTTTGTATAATTACAACTGTATATTTTCTTTTGAAAAAACCCGTCTTTGAGTAAATAAATTTAACACCATAAAAATAATGGACGATTGTAATAATTATCCTAACATAAGGAATTTTTTCTTAATTTAACTTTACCTCAGGGGTGTAGTCGTAATTTTAATAATATAACAAAAACCAAATTCAACTAACCTATGCTGCTAAAGTAAAAAAAAAAAAAAAAATCCTTAAAATAACCTCATTTAATTAGTAACAGCAAAAAAAAAATAACAGGTAAATAGCCCCCAAAAAAGATATACTGCAATGATCCCCACCAGCATATTTAATTTAATTTCCTTTCTAAAACTTTATAAATAAAGGGAAAAAAAATAAATTAATATTTGAAAAGACGTTCTATTCTGTTTCTCCCTCATCTTCAAACAGGTGAGTTCATTCCGAAAAGTTTTGCCAGTCTGCCGATTCTTGCTGGTTTGCCCTTTCTTGTCGAGGATTTTGCCTATAGTAACCGTTGGCATTCCCATTCCCTCTAGGGTTATTGTTGTAATAACGATCATATCCGTCTTGGTTAACCGCCCTTCCAAAACCGCGGCCCCCAAATCGCCCTCTCGTTCCTTCCATCTGGTAGCTTACCCTGCCTCTACCCCTTCCTCCTGTTCGAGTCATGAAGGACATTTTAATCAATAATTTATAATGAATATCATCACGATTGAAATAAAATGGATGTTTTTTCGTTTTTCGGTTTTCATTCAGCTAAAAGAACTTGGTAACTGAATTGAATTCAAAACGTAAATGTGTCCACCACTACTGAAGGTCAAGATCGACTAAATGCATGACAAGATTCTAGAAGTAATTAATGCCTAGAAAAAGATTGAACTTGAATAGAAACGGAGAGGAAAAAACATACTTCCTCCTCGGATATAGTTAATTCTGTTCGGTCTTCGCCCTTCAATGTAGAGTTGATATGCACCAATCTGAACTGTGGATGCCTATTAAGGAAATAAATAATGCAGCATAAGGGTCTAATTATGGACATATTAAAAAAAAAAAAAAAAAAAAAAAAAAAAAAAAAAAAAAAAAAAAAAAGAGTCATTTTGAAAATGGAAGCGCAAACCTTAATTGCATTCTGCACACCAGAGACATCTTCAAATTCAACAAAAGCATAGCATACGTCTATATCCTGCAGATATATATAACGTGTAGAATTTGAGAAAGATGACAAAATAAAAAATAAAAAATACAAAGAGAAAGGCGCCCAAATCTGACCTTCCGGGTTCTGATAGCCACTCCATCAGGCCTGAGTTTACCAAACTTTTTAAATTCCTCCCCAATTTCAGAAGCAGCCATTGTTGTTGGTACGTTTCTTACATACACTGACTTCACTTCAACTGTATACCATATATTTAATAGTACTTATTATGCTGAATTTAATACATCAGAAAACGAAAAAAATCATTACAGCAAAGTAGGAAAAAGTCACCTTCATCATCCATAACTGATGTCTCGTCTGGGGTTTCAATCCCATACCTCTCCATTGGATCAGACGATGGCTGACTAGGCGTTTCATGTGAATGCTGCGATTCTTGAGGAGCGGGCTTGTTAAATGACGGTTGAGAAACTACTGCTGGAGCAGGTTGTTTCTTAGCAACCTGTAAATTCCGATAAATAAAATCAATGATTTAATGAGCTTACACTCTTTTGAGTTAACTGCAGTTATGGAAGTGCACTGTACATTTCAAAGAAGTGTGAGAATTAGTTGTGATCACGTACTATAGAAGCGTAAGTATGTTTTTGCGGCTCCGAGACTGGCTCTTCGAAAGGTGAAGATAAACGGTCGGGTACATAGTTTGTCGGCCCTGAAAGTGAGCCATTTGAATGCAACGCAAAATTTTCTTCCAAAATGTGTTCTTCAGGCATTTGCTGTATATGTTCCTCGGTATAGTTGTAGTTATGGATTTCATCGTCATCTTCAATTATTGAAGGAGCAGCAAACTCGTGGGGCTGAATATCTCCACCCAACATGTAACTGGGCACTGTCGAAAATAGTCGGATATGTGCATACGAATTAGAGTCAGAACTTGTTTTATTAATGATCAATAGATATATTCAATTGTACAAAAATAAATGAATACATTTGAATATTAGAAATATATAGAACAAAACAAAAAATTGGACTAATTCGTGATTGCTTCATGAATTCTGGGAATCTAATTTAATTTTCAAAAAATTTCTCAATAAAACCTAAATGTTCAACCTAACCACCTAAGAAAGTACTAAAACATCCTACCACCTCTCCTCTTCTCTTTGAGAAATCCCCATAAGATCAAAGCAAATTCATATTAGGTTTGTTTGTTAAGTTCAGGTTGAATAACAATTTCAACATGCTGCAAAAGAATCCTTTTATAGTGAATTTCATCTAAAAGAGTCAGACTCAAGAAACGAACCTTGTTCTCGAACTGTAGCAGGGGAAAAGAGCTTGGAATCAAGATTGCTCTGCGGCAAATATGCAATTGGATGCAGCAGATTTTGTTCTTCATCAACGTAATGGAAAATATCATTGAGAACAAAGTATCCCTTCTCCTGAGGTGCAAGGAAAAAAGTTTCCACAAACTTCTTCCTCACATTGAAACCCTTTACGTGCGCTGAACCTGAAACCATCACTATCACTCCACGATTCCAAGATTCTAAGGAATGTGCAGTCTTGATCTCTATTGAGGTATAGTGGAGTGACATGACGAGATGGTGGATTTGCTGCAAAAAAATGTAAGAAAATGAAAACTTAATGTACCCCCCATCGACGCAGTTAATTTTGAGCATTTAATTAGCTGCTTAAGGAAAATGATTGACATTACTAGTTGAATTGTAAAATGCAAATTATTACTTGAAAATTTTCTTTTAGAAATTTATTAAATGCTCCTATTAGTTTGAGATTAGTTGGTGGATGGGATGAAAAGATCTAATAAAATAAAGGAACTTAATATTGATCCCTACTAGAGCAAGAAAATGATGTTTCATGACAATCATAAAAAAAATGAACAGGAATAAGTATTATTCAGTTAGTTTTGAGCAATTAATAAGCTGCAAATATACGCGTTTACTATTCATCCAAAAGACTCTAATTACATCTATGTTGAATGAACACAAGATAAAATAAATTTAGAAAATCTTAGGACGCATGATGGTGTGATAAAGTAGAGTAGGGATGGGGAAAATAAATTGGTTTAAACACAAATTCTCAATAAGAGAGAGAACGTGGTTTAGATGCGGTAATGCTTTTTTAATTTGGTTTTACGGATTTTCTTTTAGCTCTCTTTTTACGATCTCTAAAATTTATGAATATGAAAGAGGAAAAAAAAAAAAGGAAATCTGATACAAATGGGATATAGCACCAGTTTTGACAGTCTACGTTGGATGATTTTCCATTTACTTAATGACATGACAAATGTCGTGAAGAGCACGTGTCAGTTCCTAAATCATACTGAGAAAGCACAAGTTCTTTTTTCGAAGTGTTGGTGCATAAATAACACATATAACAATAGATTACAAGCAAAAGTGAATGTTAACATTGGATCAAATACAGATTAAACATACATTAATATTAGCGTTCGAACTAGTCAAAATAAAGCATTAATAATTTTGAAAATAACATAAACTATCAATTATAATCAATAAACACACCAGAAACAGAAAAGAATCAGGCAAACCAATTTAAGAGTAGTCGAGTCATGCACACAACTTAGAGAGCCTCAAAAATACTATAGCACATTCGTTTCCATACAATTCAATGTAAAGCTTCATTTTTCTTCTTTTAATTACTATTACGATATTAGTGGTCCTCTAGACATCTTCTTTAATGCATATCCATAAGTCTAAAATTCGATAGAGTGATTCACAAATTCATGTATATGAAGATAAGGTTCAATTAAAATACCAGCATAGCAGTAGCATTCTCTCTGGCGTTTCCATCAATCCGAAGCATGGTACTCGCATCGCTGTAGAACTGGTGCACAAAATCTGGCTGGTTCTGTAGCATCTGATAGTATTGCCCGACAAAGTACGTCCCCACCTGAAATTCACAAGGACTTGTGATTAGTATGAAAATTTGAAAATTATTCGAATGTCAATTTGATGGATAGTTGTTTCCTCTGGTGTTCTAACTTCTAAGAGATCGAAAATCTTAGACAGATTGAATTGTAAGCAAAAACATAATCAATAGAGATCAACGAAAAACAAATTAACATGATTAGATAAATTAATGAAAGGATACTTTTTTAATTGAAAAAAAAACACACAATTGCACCAATAAATCCACACAAACTTAGGGTTTTTGCACCACATACGTATAGAATGGATAAACGATATGTATCTAAAGGTTTAGAGAGAGAAGATAAAATACCTGAGCAGCAGTGACAGACATCGGAAAAGCCGTTGCCATTGAGAGAGAGAGAGAGAGAGAGAGAAAGAGAAACCCCAGATTCAAAAGAGAAACCCCAGATCTAGAAACCCCCAATTATCCCCAATTTATCAAGATCTATAAAAGAAATTAAAAAAATAAAATTAATCCCAAACAGGATTCCGCTCCACCATTTCACATTATCCACTTCATCGAATTCAAAAAAAAAAAAGAAACCTCCCCCACCGACTGCGTACAACCACCCTAGCCGCTCGTACAACTGATAAATAATCTCAGCCGGGAAGCAATGGGGATGAGATTTTATGGTGTTCGATTTTCTGTATACTGATTTTCTAGGTTGGATAGTGTTGTGTGTGTGCGCGAGTGTGTGTGTGTACCTACACTTATATATATATATATAGACTGTTTTACAAACATATAAAAACCAGTGGTTTTTCAGCTGCCCTTTTTGGTAGTATTTGTACGTGTGTGTGAAAGTGTGTGTAATGCAACCCAAAGAGGAGAAATGCGTATACCTTTTTTGTATTATTTGTGCCTCTATATTTTCTTTTTAACCTTTTATTTATTTAATTATTTTATTTTATTGTCTTTTAAAATTGTTGGTGTGGAGGTTAAAATTGGAAATATATGTAATTAATTGAGGAGAATTTTTTTTTTTTTTTTGCAAGAGTGTTTTGGGTAATTTTCGTTAAATATATTATAATGGGCTTCGTCGAGCAGCCCGAAAAGTTTCCAACCATAATTAATGGGTTTATTGGGCAGATCATACGATTGTATGTCATAGGTTACACTTATTTTCTAGTTATGGGTGGACGAATTATTTTGATTTTTATTAATAACTCCGATTGTTTCAATTGTAGTAGAATTATTATTTTATTTTAATAAGATAGTTAATAATATATAAATCTACATGTGTATGGAAAATAAAACAAATTGTGGAGTTTAATAAATGTCTTTATAGAACATAAATTTTTAAATCCAATTCTTATTATATGGAACCTCAATTGAATTTTCTTTTAAAAATTTAGCAATATAAATAATTAAAATATTCAAGAGTAAAGTAAACTACACAAAAAGAAAATATATACATTATATTGAAAATTAGTGTTAAATTTGGAATATAAAAATTGGCCAACACGACAGGGTTTTATTATTAAGTATATATATATATTTATTAACACAAGGGTTTTAGTCCAAACACAACGCAGAGACTCGCACACACCACCAACAATGGCTTCTCTCCGACTCCCTTCTTTGAAGAAATCCGGCGGCGACGACGGCGGGATCCTTTCTCGTCTGTCCGATTACCCGATCGTGAAGAAGGGGAAGAGCACCGCCTGCGATGCGGCGTACGTAGCCAAGCGCCTCCTGAAGAGCACCGGCAAGGCGGCCTGGATCGCCGCCACCACCTTCATCGTGCTTGGTATTCCGCTCATCATTGAAATGGATCGGGAAGCACAGTTCAACGAAGTCGAGCTGCAGCAAGCCTCTCTCCTCGGCGGCGCCGCTCCCGCCCACCCAGGCTACATGTAATGATGTTTTGATCCGTTAATTTTTTTTATGATTCTGATATGGTTTGCCCGGCTAATTGACGATCGATTCCAATTTTTTTAGTTTTTTACATTTTCCTAAATTTTTAGGGTTCAGTGTGAGATTTGAATTCAGTGATGATCTGAGTTGTTGCTATTAGGTTTTGTTTGAACAATTAATTCCTATTATTGAGTTACTTTTGCGTGATCTAGATTTGCTTCACAGCCTTTTGATTATTTGTTTGTTAGTTGAAGTAATATTTTTCTTCATTTTGACTTTTTCCGCAGACGGATTAACTTAATTTCGATGGTAATTAGGCAATAGACTGATAATTTGTTATCAATGCCACAGCTTCAGTATATCTTTTGCTTTATTTGTGCGTGTCTCTGCTTTTTCGTGGATGGAAACTGTGAAATACATTACATTAGTGATGATGATTTAACGAAACTCAGATGGTGATCTTTTCTATTTACTGCAAACGAAAAATCGAAAACTTCTTCTGCAGTTGGAAAATGCCAAGTCATCTGATTCTCGTCATCAATATGTTTGCTCGAGATTTAAAAGTGTTTTACTAAATTAAGGTTTAACAATAGATCAGTTATGATTGAAAGACTGTTTCGATGTTGTTTAAGATTCCTTTTTGCTTTTAGTATAACATAGAAATCCTAACTACTCCGCGTTTTATTCGATTGATGTTCGTGCTGCTATTCACTGTTCTGCACATAGCAATATATGTAGTATGAAGGTTTCATATATCGTCGCATAGTATCTGCGTATTTAGAGATTTTAACAGCTAAAAACGTATAGGATTTTTTATATGGTCTCTCTCTTCTTTAAATCATGATTTCTCATACTATTTATGTATTATAGTTTGTAGCAGATTTACATTATCGATTAGTTATATATTTGTTCAAGATCCAAATTGTCGGCTCGTCAAGATTGCTATACGTGTTCACTTTCTCTTCCTCTGTTGTTAAATTTGTTGCACTAGACCGTTTCATAGAGTGTGACGTTGCAGCAGATATACAAAGGTTAGATGCTTAACATCTTTGATTAGCGAATTGTGTATCATGTTAATAATACTTGAAGACATTTTAAACATGTTAAAAAAACGGGTGTAATTGAGTTTGAAGTTCAACAATAGTCTGTTTCTTGTTGCTTAAAACTGTATATCAGTTTTATGCATATTATCGATCTTCTTCTGTGAGATGTTTCGTGTAAGTTTCTTTCCCCATAATTTACTCGGCATAATTTCTTGGAAACGGTTTATTTAAGCCGGAAATACGAGTAATGTTGACAATGAATCAGTTCCGGTTGGTATTTTATGAGCATTCGGAAATAGGGGTGGCAATGTGGATTCGGATCTTACACGATCCTCATGAAACTGATCCATATTGGATCCAATCAAAATTCGATTTGTCTGGATTCGATTGGAATTACAGTCTGGCAATCATCGTAAGGTGTGGATATGCAAATGGATTGAGCATGAATTCACTGCGCATCCACCACTTTTCGTTTTTTTGGATTATACGTTATTTGTCCATTTTTATCCATTTTCATAAGGGTGCTTTAAGTCTTTCATTATTTGGGTTATAGAACGTTATTTGTCCATTTTTATCCATTTTCATAAGGGTGCTTTAAGTCTTTCATTATTTGGGTTATAGCTAGCTACGAGTGCAACTATACTCGTGTTTATGAGTGGAAATCGAGCGGATCAAATCGAAGTTACCACTTTCCGAAAAATGAAAATCCAATTTCGTTTCAAAAAAAAAATTCGGAAAAATGAAAATCGAAAGGAAAAATACTTATTTAAAAAGGAATTTTATTTGGATGAGAACTGACAGTAATCCGAATTTTCATTTTGTTATTCACCTATAATATAAAATACATAATAAAATTGACATCATAAGTGTATTTCCGAATCTCATATGTACACTTCCCCAAAAAGTACAAATAAATAAATAGATAAAAAAAAAAATCGGCCAAATCCGAAACTTCCGTTCCAATTTTCACCCATACCCGTACGTAATTCAGCAAATACATTCGGAAGGAATGGCAACTCAATCAAAATCTACAAGGTGGAGTCTACTCCGACACACATTACCAAGAATCACCACAGCTGCAGCTCCCATTCAAGAATCTATGGTACCTGTGCACATCCCTCACAATAATCTCCCGCTCCGCCACCACACCGATATACTTAAACGCCTCATGACAATCTCTACACATCCTCAAGTTCTTCAAAATCCTCAACGGCTTACCACGTGGCACCACCCCCTCCAACAACCCGAAAGCCACCGCCAACTTCTCCCCGTGCCACCACAGAAACTCCCTCTTCTCCTTCTCCTCCACCTCGTGCAAAATCTCATCCAACTTCGCCACGTACCCCAATTTCTCAATCTCAACCATCAACTCCTTCACCTTTGCACGAATCTCTTCGTTTCTATAATGCCTTTTGTCACCCGCGAAAAAGACGTGATTTTGCCCCCGCACTTCGATCCAACTCCTCGCCACCTCCTTTTTCACTCCTCTCTCTCTCATCATCTTCCACACTTTCTTCACCTCCTCCCACATTGATGCTCCCGCGTACACGTTAGATAAGATCACGTACGCTGAGTCATCATTCGGTTCGATTTCCCATAGCTTCTCCGCCAAACTCCACGCTGAGTCAGCATTTCCTATGCTCGCGCAGTTAGAGAGTAAAACTCGATATACAGCTGCGTCAGGCTCATAGGGCATTGTGGAAGCTACTTCCTTTGCTTCCTCTAACCTTCCGGATCTTCCCATTGCACCGATCAAACACGTGTAGTGCTCGATCCACGGGTTTAATTTGTAATCCAATTTCATCTTATTCAACCACATTTCGGTTTCGATTGCCATTCCTGCGTTGTAGAATGCAGTTAAAATAGCCAAGAAGGTGTATTCGTCGGGTCTCACACCTCGTTTCTCCATCGAATTAAACAGTTCGATTACGTTTTCTTTGCTCCCTTGTAGAGCATATGCTGCCATCATTGCATTCCACAGAGCTAAATTTGATCCAATCTCAAACTCGTTAAATAATTTCCTCGCCTCTTCCACGAGGCCGCATTTTCCGTACCCATCGATCAATGCTGTCGCAACGTAAATATCTAAATCCAATCCGGTTATTACCGCGTGCGCGTGAATAGCCATGCATAGTTCGAGCATGGCTGCTCTGGAAATAGCACATAGTACGCCGGATATGCTGTGAAATGTCGAGGGGATGCTTTGTCTCTTCATTAGGATAAAATAGTGGAGCGAGTCGATAGGCCTTTTATTTTGAGCCAGGCCGTTAATTATGGCGGCGAAACACACCTCGTCTCGATAGGGCATTTCGTCGAACACTTTGCAGGCGGCGTTCCAGTTACCGGACTTTGAGTAGACGGAGATGAAAGCTGAGGCGACGAAAGGGCTGTGGTGCAAGCAGAGCTTGAAAGAGAGGGAATGGAGCTGTGGGCCGAGGGAATGATTGGGCAAGGAGGCGCAGGTTTTGAGTAGAGTGGCGAACGTCCGGGCGTTGGGGAGAGTTCGACGGGGGTGGCGGAGCATGGAGATGAAAAGGCCGACGGCGATTGGGGAGTTCGAGAATGCGGTGATTATGGAAGTCCATGTGACGGTGTTCGGCCGTGGAATGGAGTGGAAGAGTTGCAGGGCGGAGGAGTGGAGATTGGAGTTGGCGTAGACGGTGATAAGGTTGTTGAAGAAAACTCTGTTTTCGCGTGAGGAGGGGTTTATGCCTTTCTTGATGGCTTCCACGTGTACGCAGCGTGGGTCGATGCCTGATTCCGCCATTGTTATTTCTCTGTGAGCTCATTTGCCGATGTGTACTGTCGTTGTCATCGGCTTCCCTCCCCCGCCTTCGCGGCGGCGCAAAACAACTTTATTTGGGTATGGACAAATTACGAAAAATCCCGTCTTGTTTGGATAATTATAACCAACCCCCCCTGAGGTATGGTCAAATTACGAAAAACCCCTCTTGTTTGGATAATTACAACCACCCTTTTCAAATTTAGTGGAATCTTCGAGATTATATGGAATATTATCACTTTTGCACACGTTTTATCCCATTCGAACTCTACATTTTGATGCAAGATGATCATATATAAAAAGTGTTTTTTGGCTAGTATATATCAGATTGTGGTGCATCAGAAACTGTATTTTTACACAAAACGAGTACAAACTAGAGCACACTCCACAAAATCTAGATGATTATGTTGAATTTGACACCATTAGGGTGGAGGTGTAAGAAAAAATCATAGTTGAGGAGGTGGATGTAATTATACAAACAAGAGGGGGAGTTTGTAAATTGACCATACATCAGAGGTGTTTGTAATTTACCCATATTATTTTTATTTTCTGGTTTGATATATTATATATTTATATATAAAAGTTTAAAAGAAGAAATTTAATTAACTTCTAAAATTTAAATATTCACATAATATAGTATTAATTAACTTCCACGGATTTATCTTTATTTTGCAATTGCCTTTATCCTTTAATTTAATTGGTATAATTTGTAAAATGAGAAAATATTTTTTAAAATAGGCTAGAGAATTAACTTCTAATTCTTAAATCTAAAAACTAAAATTCAATTTCTATTTCTAAATGCGGAAATATTTTTAAAATAAACAAATTAGGGTAGAGAATCATGTTATTATTGAGAATATTTGTTACGAATAGGAAAACAAGAAAGAAACATGGTTCGACCTTCGAACCATAGACTTTCTACGTAAATAATGAAGGTTATGTACTTACTCTTTGATCGAATTTCGTTCACCGGTGTGATGATGCCAGCCTAGTCTTGCTTATTGTTAGTCTTTATTAGCTTCCGCCGGAATCTTGATCGGACGTCGTTCATGCAACACCGGGAGAAGTTTCTCGAAGCATAGAAACTCCAACGATCAAATCAGAAAGAGTGTTTTTAAGTGCATAATATGTGTTTTTTTTAATAAAGAAGCATTACAGAACGAGAGTTGAAGTCCTATTTATAGATAGTTCGTGCATTTAGGTTAAATAAGTTCCAACGAGCTTAAAACAACGACTTTTTGTTTAAGCTCGTGTTTTATATACTTTTTTGGCAGGACTCGGCTACTATCTCTGGGTTCCTCTTCTTAGGCCTTATGCGCAATTAGTCTTATTCGCTTAGACGAGGCCCATCATTCTTTGAGTACAGATTGTTCATAATGTATTAATCAAAGTTATTCGAGTATATATATATATATATATATATATATAATTTTATGATTTTTTTAACTTGTAATTTTTTGTTCAAGACCCTCCAAAATTTGTATGATTTAGGAAGACTTGAAAAGGGGTGGCGTTGACTGTCATAAGAGCATCTTTGCAGTGGTCCAATGTAGTACTTGTTTTACAACCTGGACACAGGTTTTTTACACTCCTATGATCTGGATCTTTGTCATTTTTTTTACCTAACTTAAAATTAATAAATTAAATAAAAAATAAAATAAAATAATTTAATACAAACATGCAGAAAAAATGAGATCTTTTTCCTAAAAAGAATAAATCTTTGAAGTAAAAAGACAAATAATCACATGGCAAAAAGATATAACAAGGCCAAAAATTTCTGCTGCTACTCTCCCATTTTCTCTTTACAACCAAAACCAATACATTATCTTTTTTTTTTCAAATTAAAATTAATTAAAGATAATTCTTTTTCTTTTTAGTAGTAATAGTAAAAAGACAAGTAATTTTCTTTCTTACCAAAATGGGAGATGCTACATTACATACACATCTCCTATATATTTCTCTCTCAATAATCTGCAGAAAAGTGAAACATTAATGCATGAGATTATTAATTAATCAGAGAAAAGAAAGAAAAAAAAAAGGCAGAGAAGAATAATTAAAGTTTACCATCTTTTTTCTTTGTTAAATTTCTTGCAAAGAGCAAGAAAATGACCAAAAACCCCACTCCTGCTGCCCCTCCTACTATTATAGCCACTGTCTTTCCTGTATTTGACCCTGAGTCTGACCCTATAATTAATTAAATCAAAACACACAAACTTACATTAATATTTAATAATAATAATCCATTAGCACTTTAGATCATCAATAAATCCTTAGATTAAGGACCACCAAATCTAAAGCTAAGACAAATAATCTTGTTTTAAGTGTCGAAATCTTGAAAATATACAAATGTAAAACATCTCCTATTTATTTAGCTTCCCCAGATTATTTAATGATATCACAAATCTAAGTTCACTGGTCTCAATAATATGGACAAATTACGGCCGCCCAATGAGGAAGGTCGAATTACAATTAAAAAAACCTATTTTGTTTGGATAATTACAATCATGCCCCCTCAACTATGCATTGTCTTACGAAAAAAACCCCTCTTTGAGCAGGTAAATTTTGACATTGCAAAGATGAACGTGTAAGAAAATACATAGTTGAACAGAGTGATTGTAATTACCCAAACATTAAGGAGTTTTTCGTAATTTGATCTTACCACAGAAGATGTGAGAGTAATTTGCCCCAATGATTTGCCCCAATAATATCATACTAATTCATATCATATGCAATTTAAACTAGCCTAATGTTACATCTGGTTTCTCCATCCATGTATTAAAACAGGTAATAAAGAATGCATATAGGCCTCGTTTGGTTGCCAAATTAGTTGATATTACATTAAATAATCTAATGAAAACTCAATTATTTAATCAGATTAACGTTCAACAAAAAAGCTCTTTCGAAGGCGGGATAAGGTAAGATAAACCACAATAACATAATATTTACGGGACGATCCAACAAGTTATTAAGGATACCAAACACCGAACAAAGTCCAATTATTTAGTCAATCATGGTTAATTTTCCCAACCAAAACGAGGCATATGCAATACTCTTACCTCTCTCCATTAACAATTTGATTCAATGTTTGGAATAAGTACCTGAAGAAGAAGTCGAAGACGACGAAGACGAAGGAGAAGTAAACGAAGCGGAACCCGATTTCTTCGGTTCGCCATTCGGATAATATCTATAGCTAATGAAGCACTTATGGAGATAGATTTGACCAGAAACAGAGCTCCCACATTCAACCTGAGATTTCTGAACCGCATTCTTCACACACTCCACACAGTCGGAGCTCCCCACATCACCTTCGCACTGCCCCAATACATACACCGATTCATAGCTCGTCGCATAAAACCCACCTCCGCCGCCGCCTGCGGCGGCGCCGCCGCTCATCCCATTTTCGAGAGAAGAGAGAGCGGTGTCCCTCCTCTCCTCGAATCCAGCGCCGCCGGCATTGGTCGCGCTGCAGCTCTTGTACAGCATCTCCATCCCGGAAATCTGGGCGAACCCGGAAACCTCGTACAGCATGTAGCAGCCGAGAAGCTGCATTCTGGCGGCGATGGGGCGGCCGCAGAGCTTGTCTATCAGCACCGGGAGGCCGCTGACGCAGGTGTAGCAGTCGACGTTCGACAGGTCGCCGCGGCACTGGAAGAGGCCGGTGATGGTGGTCTGGCCGCCGCCGGCGGTGGTCTTGAAGAACCTGGAGCTCGACGACTGGGCGATTAGGGTTCCGAAGAGGGATGAGAGTGCTTGTGAGTAGACACCTGTCGGATCTGATAATGACTGGTTCGCGCAGCCCTTGTAGACCACGGTGGTGTAGTCGGCGGCGGCGGCGGCGGAGTGGGCTGGTGGAGTGAGGTGGAGGATGGTGATTAGAAAAAAGGGGAGGAGCAAAAATGGGTGGTTTCTTGGTGAACCCATTGGTTGAATCTTGATGGGTTTAATAAACCATAGTTAAATCAAGAATCTGAAAAAACTTGAATCTTGAAAACCTATGAAACGACAATGGTGGTTGTAGGTTTTTATGTATGTATAGTGTAAGGATTCATTCAGTTCATACAGAGGAGGTTTTCACACTATAGTGTGTGTCTATATCTATTTGCAGACCATTTTTTTGCTGTACACATGAAGAGCTGTACTTAATGTTCCTTTTGATAATAGAGAAGAGTAGGGCTGGAAAATAATTACCGTCTACCGAATACCACGGTATACCTACCAAACAATACCGAAAAATTACCGAAACTTCGGTAACCACTACATTTGGTACGGCATTTGTACCGTACCACAATTATACGGTACGGTAGCGGTATTGTATTTTCAATACCATGGTAATTCCGTACCGTACCGCAAATTTGAATTTTATAATTTAATTAATATATATTTATTTTATATTAGTTAATAATTAACTAAAATTAAAATTACTACATAAAATAAATAGGTCAAAACTTTAAAAAGTTAAATTACAGTTCTTCAAAATTTATGGGACAACATTGAATCTTAGTGCAACAAAAAGGTGTACATCGCATTTGGTTTTCACTGAAATAGTACGGCTTCAAATTGTGATTGAAAAAAAAATCATGACTCTAATTATCTTATTTTGCATGGTGTGCTAAATCAATGAAGTTGAAGTTTGATAAATATTCAAGGAGCTTTGAAAAATTGAATAAGATCATATAAATAGTCAATGTTCTCGTTTAAAGTGTTGTGTTTTTATAAAGATCGTCTTCAAAGTATAACAAATTACAATTAACGGTAAAGTACCATGTACCGATATACCGTACCGAAAGTAACGGTATACCGAATAACGGTATACCGCACTTGTTGGTACGGTAATGGTAGCGAATTTTTCAATACCATATAATTCGGTAGGTACACGGTATTGATCAAAATATTCGGCAACCGTACCGAAACCACCCCTAGAGAAGAGCGTCTAAAAGAATTACTAAATTATTTTTAGATATTTTGAATTTGTAATCAAAGATTTATTGGACTTGTTTGAATTAAGTTATTCAATTAAATGAAAGGAAAAAAAATATCAAACTGATAGCTCTAGTGTTTTTTGGTTGGTGGATTTTAAATATTTCAAATCTGTCTCGTTTGAACTCATTTTTAAATATTTTAATTAAGAGCTATTTCAAATTCATTTCATTTTTAAAATTTAGGTAAATTACAGCCGTGAGGTCAAGTTACGAAAAAAACACGCATATTTGGATTATTACAACCACCTATCATAATTATGAATTTTTTAACATGTTTGTTCTTGTGGCGTCAAATTGAACATAATTTTCCAGATCCCGTAGAATGTTATCTAGTTTTGTGCAAAATGGCGGTTTCAAATGAATCACAATCTGATATTTACAAGTCACATGACCCATTTTATGATCATTGCGTGTACAAATTGAAGAATATTACACATAATGTAAAAGATTATATTTCCCTAAGTTTGACACTATAAAGATCGACGTATAAGAAGATTCATAGTTAAAGATGAACGTAAATAGAAAGAGTTTTTTTTATAATTTAACCATACATCAGAGGTGGTCGTAATATTAAATTTCGGCCGTGAATTATATATTTGTTTTTCGTTTTTAATTTTTGATTGCCTTTTGTTTTAGTTAATATTTTACTATTCTCTCAAAAGGTAAGGGGAAAATATTCTCTTGGTTGGGGAAAACTCTGAAGAAAGGAATCTAATCAGGAGTACAACTCTGACTGCATAAGGTACCAGGCAGCTGGTGGGCCAAGAAAGAGGTCAAATTAGCAACCGACGGCCCATTTTTTCAGAAGATGGATCTCTTTAGGGCCCATTTGCTAAATTTGTTTCAAACAATCCATTTCAAAAAATATCTTATGAGTTAATATACTATTTAATTTTATTTCACATTTTAATTTTTAAGGTGTCTTTATAATTTTTTATTACTTGCTCTTTAAAAAAATGATCAAGCAATCCAGCTAAAGAACAAAGGTAGACTTGGAGTGTTCAAGAGTTCAAGGTGGCAAGTGATTGAAGGAAATTAACTCTGTGAAGTATGACAGGTTCGGCCGTTAGTCGTAATTAACTGTTGAGCTGGCACTTTGCTATTGGAGAAGAGTTCATTCCAAAAGATCCCATGCGTGCTAATATATAAGTAGGTTCGACCTTGTTAGCTATGAGTCGGTTAGTTAGATCATAATGACACACATTAAAACAAGACGTGTGGGATGAGAGATCTGTAGAGAGAGAAGTAGAGAAGAAGAAAATCTGGAGAAATTGAGTTGGCGTTTGCAAGGCAAATTTGTAATCTCTTGTTTTGACCTTTATATCTTTGTGTACGTAATCGTTGGTGTTCATGGTGGATTTTGCTCTCTCTTTCAGTGGATGTGAATCATTCTGATCGAACCATGTTTTTTTATAAAGCATTCTTGTTTATTTGCTTGATTTTTGATACTTTCCATTATTGCATGTGGATTAGGGTTCTTAGTTATCCTTAAATCTATGAAATAGTTAATCGAATTGTAGCTTGATTTCCTTTTCAACTCTTGAGTTTGACAATATAAGTTACTTTTATTTTAAAGACAAAAAAAAAAAAAAAAAACACTACCCCAAGAAACACTCTTAGTTTGAATAGCCACTTTTTTTGCAAGTAGTTCTTATATAGAATGAAGGATCCAAAATTATATATGGGACTTATTCAAATCAAGATTCTTTTAGAAATAGGGTTTTAAATGTAAATAGAAAAAAGAAAATGGTCCACTCAATAATAATTTATTAACTAACTAATCAAGCTAAGGCTTCGTGTGCAATTTTTTAAATAATTAAAAAGTCATTTTTTTACAACTACCCCTAAGGTATGTTCGAATTACGAAAACCCCCTCATATTTGGGTAATTACAATTACGACCCGATTTATGAGATAATATATGTTAGACAAACTTTAATCGTGTTGCAACATTATTAATTATAACTTATTAATACTAATAGGTATTCATAATTTGCTTTGAAACCCAACACACATATCTTATTATAAAAATATTTCCTATAGTAATATTTAAATCTGCAAGGATAAAAGTGTTATGCCAACTGTTTAGATTTGTGACCCGCCGACAATAACGGATTGACTTTCAATGTATGGACAAACATCGTCGACGCTTTCAAATTAACAAACTCTTGTTTTTTTTCTTTTCTTTTATATTATTATTTATTTATTTATTTTTTATGTTAAAAAAAAAAGAAAAAGAAAAAGAAAAAGAAAATCTTAAACGGCGGCCCCAATGGTGAGTTTTCCCCCCCATTCTTGCATCATATTTTCTCCATCACGTATATATATATACATATATAATTTGTTCATTTTCTTGCATGCATGTTGGAGAAATGTGCTCTTTCATAGCTAATTGTAGCGTGTGTCTGCGTGTGCGTGTTATTTTACACGTACTCAAGGTGGGAAAGATCAATATTAATCCTGCAGAAGAATATGGTTCTTCCTCAAGAACATCTTCCCGTTGTAATTGCATGCATGCCCTTTAATTCTTTTTTTTTTCCCTTAATTTTTTTATAATTAATATCGACGAATTATTTACCATGCATGCATGCATCGTTTATTTATTACATGCATTTCCATGTCACATATTCTTGCCCTAACATCTTCAAACCCAGAAAAACCTAGGACACGTATTTCATTCATTTTTTTTCATCCCTTTTTTCAATTTTCCCCTTCAATTCTGTATTTTCAACATTAAAAAAAAAAAAAACTTTTCGTTTGAATTTTTCGTGTTCTGCAGAGTCGACGTATTGATATTATTCGTGTATATAACGCATGGACGTTTGAATATAATACCAAACATATCGTATAGATTGTTGATGCTCTTCTGTAATTAATTACAGAAATTATAAGCAACATGTTTTGTTTTGACAAAAATTGATGCATACATGCATTAATTATTAGTGCCAAAAATGGCTGATTCTTCATAAGATCTGTCTACTTCCTTTTCAGTAATAACTTCCTAATTAATCAAAATATCTTCTTATATGCTCAAAACCATAATGGAAGAATATATTATTTAAGCTTTTCCAGCTTATACATTAAGTTTTTCCATAATCTCGATTCTTTTATTCAGTTACGATGTGAAAAAAGGAATTTAAATTCGACGAAAAAGCACTTCACATGCGTAACACAATTACGGTTCAAAGTTCCTTAGGTTTGTCCTAATATGGATATTAATCATTCTTGCTTACCAGCTAATTTCCTTGTTTAGAAATTGCTTCATATTCCCATAGGCATAAATTCGCAAACTTTTTTTTTCTGTTTTCTGCAACGAATATCGATATCAGATCATCAAGAGATTTAAGGGTTTGATTCAATGTAGTCATGTAGATGCCGTAATTTACAACGAATTCTCGTCTTTATTTATTCGTAATCGATTTTTTTTTATGAATTAATTTATGGGATTATTTTTTTTTTGTTGCAGGAGGAAATTACGAGCCCGTTTGGAGCTCAAATGTTCGATTTTTACGAGTCAGAATTATTTCCGGAAACCCTACAAAATTCGGAAGTTGCTTCAAGTTCGAATTGCTGCTATGAAGAGCACTCTTCGTATCAAACACCTCTCGACACAAACAATTACCACAACAATAATAATACATTAGATAATAACGATATGAACTCCGGGGGAGGAGGCGGCGGCGCCGCCGGACCTACAACTCCGGCTGCCGCGGATGCCGCCAGCAACCTTTCAGTATTTCTGGAAGAATACCAGATAGACAACAACGACATATCAGCTTCCATAGATTTTACACTTTCTCCGTCGTCTTTTCCGGTCGTCGCTCAATACCCGGAACCCTTTTCACTGAACAACCATACCTCGTTTGCCGGAGATGCTGCAGATATCGGGCAGCTGTACACCTCCCACCAATACACGCCGCCGGAGCAGCGGCAGGTGTTGGGGCCTCCGGCGAGTTTTAAAGAGGAGCTCATGATGCGTTGTGTGCCGCCGTCGTTCATCCACCTGAGGAGTTCTTCTTCTCCGGCGGGCGGCGGGAGTCCGTTTGACCACATGATGGGACCCAGCTATCTGCCGCCGTCGGCGCCGCCGTTCGCGGCGTTCGATAATAGTTTGTTTTTGGGAAGCGATCAAGAGTTGGATTTTCAAGGAGATAATATTGGTGGACTTTTTTTACAGGATTCCATGGCCAGGGTTTTTAATTTCTCCAGCGGCGATCTTCAGGTACATATATATATATATATGAATATTGAATGTTTTAATGAATGGTTTAATTAATGGGAAATATAATAATTAATAAAGGGATTAAGCGGCGGCGGCGGCGGTGAACAGAGGCAGCAGCAGAATAATATGGTACAAGGTAGTCCGATAAGTACAAATCTGGTAACAGAGATTTCGGGTCTGGAAGATCCGAGTTTTAAGGTTGGTAAACTCTCTCCTGAAGAAAGGAAAAAGAAGATCCATAGATATTTGAAGAAACGAAACGAAAGAAATTTTAGCAAGAAAATCAAGGTCCTCTCTCTCTCTCTCTCTCTCTCCTCAATATCTCTCTCTCTCTCTCTCTCCTCAATCTCTCCCTCTCTAGTTAAGAAAACCTAAATTATAAAAAAAAAATGCAGTATGCATGCCGGAAAACGCTAGCGGACAGCCGGCCGAGGGTAAGAGGAAGGTTCGCGAAAAACGATGAACTAGCAGAGCTTGCAAGAAATGCATACACAAACCATGGAGATGACACTGATGATGACGTCACCCTCTTCTCCAGTCTCATCCCTGATCACCACAACCACAAGGTATATATATATATATATATATATATATATATATATATATATATATATATAGAATAAAATGATATCCTCAATTTAAATTAATTTTTTTTTTAAATTCTGGATTTAATTTTCATTCATTTAATTTGGTGTTGTTGTAGGTGGTGAAAGAAGCAGATGGAATGGAATCGGCAGATATGTTTGCACAGATAAATGGAGTAAATAGTTCATTCAAAAGCAATTATCCAATCCAGTCTTGGATTTAATTGACCTAATTTTATTTAACTATTTTTTTTTTATTTATACCAAATTAATATTATAATTTAAATCATCAAATTAAATAGTGGAAAAGCTCGGTTGTTAGCCTTTGTATTGGGATAGTAGTTACTATGATAGTTTGCAATTTTGTTAATAGTAAATTGTGTGTATCACTATTTTATAAATCTTAGCAATCAATTTTGTATTGATACTATTTACTATTACTTTCAAACAACAATAATATTATTTTATTTATTTCTCTAGAATTGAAATATAAATAAATAATATTATGTTTTTTTTGGTATTGATATAATAATATTATTTTATTTATTTGACTATTTTCAACTCAAAAATTTGGCTAAACTCCAAACACGGGATTCGTAGTTCTTTAAGCTAGCTTTGTAATCCAAATTGAATCGCCAATATTGGATGTCTGGCGTGAAAGATATACATGAATCAATGAACATTGGTAGAACTTCGATGTTTTTCTAGTTATCTAAAATTCAAAATGTAATTCGTTCATGCATAAATTTGTCATCCGACATCTAATTTAATTGATTCAAATTGAATTAGAAAGCTAATTGAAAGGACTACAATTTCAGTGCTTTGATTCTTGCCAAAACCAGACTAGAAAAATATCAAAATCACATTCGAATTCAAACCGGTATTCGTAAAATTGAAACGACATGTAACATTTCGATTAAAAGAATTTACAAAATTTATAAAATTCTTAAACCCAATGTCATATAATCTTCATATTCGAGGATATTAAGCCCATTAAAAAGCCCAAATCAAATTTCTAATTGAAAAGCCCAAATCCTAAAGCCCATACCGATAGCTATCATTTCAAACCCTAAACCTAATTTCGCTCACCTTTATAACAAAACCCCCTTTCTTCCGACACTTCACTGAAAACCCTAAACCAAAATGTCGAAGAGAGGTCTGGTTTCTGCTACAATTTTTGCTGCATCTTGTTTGATAAATTATATATCTCTACAAAATGGTTTGAATTTACTTGATTTTTTTTTTTTTTTGGTTTTCAGGGCGCGGAGGGAGTGCCGGAAACAAGTTCCGGATGTCACTGGGTCTGCCGGTGGCGGCGACGGTGAACTGTGCCGACAATACCGGCGCAAAGAATCTCTACATAATTTCAGTAAAAGGAATTAAGGGAAGGCTCAACAGGCTGCCGTCGGCGTGTGTCGGCGATATGGTGATGGCGACGGTGAAGAAGGGGAAACCTGAATTGAGGAAGAAGGTCATGCCAGCTGTCATCGTCAGGCAGCGCAAGCCGTGGCGGCGAAAGGACGGCGTCTTCATGTACTTCGAAGGTGAGATTCGTGTTTACATATTCCACGTTTGTTTTGCAATCTGCGATTTTCAATTTTTTTGGTTGATCTTGTTAATTATATGCGGATCTATGTTTTTCCTGTAAAGATTGAATTTTTTTACACTTTCGGATTCATATTGGGGTTAATTGTAGCTAAAACAATTTTTTTTAGCTGGAAATGGAATATGGATTAGTTTCACTTGAACAAGTTTATTACAAGTTTTGTATTGATCTGTAATAAAATGTGATGATTCCTTACCAGCCATAGTCATGTATCCATCTAGATTTAATGGTGAAGATACAGTTACATGTCTGGAAAATTAAATAAAAAGTATCCTTCGTTACAGGTGTTATTATATACTCCATGCTTACACCTGCTCCATTAGGACTCTACATTTTTCATCTTGTCAATAGTTATTTATTTATACCACTTTCTTATAATCTATATATGGAAAATAATTTGCGTCCTTGTACGAGTCGAAATGCGCATGATGTTGGCTATTGAAATAAATATAAGCTAAATCTTTCGGTTTTTTATTTTTGCAGATAATGCTGGTGTTATTGTTAACCCCAAGGGGGAGATGAAAGGTAAATTTAATTTATCCGTGATAATTGAAGTTTGCTCTATATCAAGTGATGCTTAATTTATTCGTTTGTAACGAGTGTTTTAATATTATGTGCTTGCGGTTTTGGCTTTCAGGTTCTGCTATTACAGGACCAATCGGAAAAGAGTGCGCCGATCTATGGCCAAGGATTGCTAGTGCAGCTAATGCCATTGTTTGAGTGTGTTTAACTTTATTTTAGTTTTTAAGATTAGATTGTAATCAAACTTAAAGAGGATCAAGTGGTCTTTTGTGAAGCATTTGTTTTTTCATGGATTCTTGTTTCTCAATGTGTGTTTTTTTTCGTTCTCTCTTAAGAAATGTCCACACTTATCATATATTGCGATTTAGTTCTTATTTTGGAGAAATTATTGCTTTTGATATACTTGAATGTATGTACTAATAGTTGGAGATTATTTTTTTTCAAAGGACAAACTCTACATAGCTTTACTTCATCTTCCTTTGATCTCTCATTTGCATGTTAGCACAATACTCGAACAAACTGCCATCAAAACACCGTCTAATCGCCTCTTTCGATAGAAATCCATCCGGATCCCTTGCTAGAATGTATAGTAATGCCCACTCGAATTTATTCGCAACCCTACAATCTCCGACGAATTCCAATTAAATATAACATTAAATTGAACAAAAAACACCAATTATAGAAAAGTGGCTATAGAGCTCAGACACAAAACCATACCATCCGAAGAAGTCGTAAGCTTCTCTGTTTCCTTCAGTCATGTTCCATAGTTCTCGGAGTGTAAGCTTGTCGGGAAATGCTCGACCGTACTTGCTAAACATGTTCTCAAAATTTACTGGCATGTACCTGGAAAAAGTGAAAATCTAAATATATACAATTGAGGATATACTGATACATATACATATTACACATATAATTTGCATATATGATATATGTATATATATATATATATATATATACCGTCCTTCGGTATCGTAGGTTCCAGAATCACTTCCATGCTTGGCCCTGTGTATGTTGCAAAGGTATATTGGGAAGAATGGAGAAGGAAACCATCCCTAATTTTACACCGAAAAATAACATGCCTATCAGGTGTTTGATATTATGCTCAAGAAAGAATCAACCTAAATAATATATATACTTACTGGTAGTGTAGGATAACTCAATCCTACATTAATCAAAATAGCCATTATGAGCGATGCAATCACATTGAACCCGATCTGCCGAAACCCTGTGAAAAATCCAAGAACGACAATTTCCATCAATAAAATCGAGAGAAATTTGATTCGATTTGTTGCTTGCCTGTATAAGTCTCCCATGGATAAATGATGCCATTATTATCTTGATCGAAGAAAGCACAATGCTGTTGAAGAACACTCATGTTGTGATGCATATGCCCCGGTGTTCCGTTCGGGTGTTCTGTATCGGGAGCAACCATTCCTCTTGCCATATCTGAATTTCAAAAATGATGTTCGAAAAAGATAATTGACAGATTGCAATTTCTGTTGGGATTATTTTCTGCCCTAATTCCCAATTATTACATCCATAATCAAATCCCTAATTAGAACTAGGGTTCATAACAATACGAACGAGAATGAGCACTCACAGGGTTTAGGAATTGAAGATTCCAAGTCTGTGCGGACCGGCGGTCAATAGTCACCGGCGCGAGCTCCGCCTCCGGCGACAATGCCGGAGTAATTTCGGCGGCAACAATCGCCATCACCTCTCCTCTGATCTGTATCACCTGCAAATAGTAAAAAAAAAAAAAGCTCCGTTTGCTGGAGGTCAATTTAACGAACCGGTTTGACTGCACGAACACGCAAATGCAATGAAATTAACGTTGTAAAGAAGGTACAGACATGCAAATCGTGACAGTTTCACGCTGTGGATCCAATCTCTTGTGTTTCTTCTTCTTCACGCCAAGTTTGAAAAGGTGCAGAAAAAACGGCTGATTTCTTCTGCTTTTTTCGAATGGTTGCCATTTTAACTTGTTTATATATTTTTATTAATTTTATACATTATAAAATACTAATTTTTACAGATATTTTAATTAAATAAATTTTAAAGAAAAAAATATATTTTTTTTACGTGTCCGGGGCGGGGCGGGGACGAAACTCGGAACGGGTACAGGTGAGAAAGTTTACTAGCGGGGCGGATGCAGGTTTTCAGCCCCCATGGCTATCCCTAATTAAAATATTTCGTACGCTTGTGTTTGACAACAGTTATCCATGTAGGGAGGTCTGGGTGCAACGACTCGCAATCGAATATTGTGAATACTTATGGAGTATTAAATGTACTATAAGATTAGTGTTTGCGCGTTTTCTGCCTTCACTTGATGGTGATTTTGATGGTAAATTAAATTTGCTAGACTTTGCATTTATTTGTATACACGTGAATGGATCACAATTTTGTAAAGCCCAATAAATAATTTGCCATGTTATAATATTTTATTACATATTAGATTGGGTAACATAGTATTTATTGAGTTTGAGCCCATCAATTTTTGTAAATTGATTGATTATATTCGTTAAATTGGAATCCGGCCCAGACTAGTATCCTTCAATTCGCAGACAAATCTCCCTATTCTCTCTCTCTCTCTCTCTCTCTCCGTTAACCCTTTTTTTCGGAGATTTGATTTTGGTTAATATGGCAACTGAGGAGGCGGCTGCAGCAGCATCAGAAATTCCGGCGGAGGAGGCGCCCGCGGCGGAGAAGGTGCCGCACAAGCTACAGAGGAAGTGGACCTTTTGGTACGACAATCTGTCGAAATCGAAACAGGGCGCCGCGTGGGGCAGTTCTATGCGCAAGGCCTACACCTTCGACACCGTCGAAGAATTCTGGTGGTGCGTACCGATTTCACCATTCGATTTTGATGATTTTTGTTTTTGGTGCCGGGCAACCGGTTTTCCTTTGTCAAAATTATATGTTGGTCCGTTAATAAATTGTTTAGTGTTGGTGTGCAATTTTACCTGATGCTGTGTTTGAATGCAATACAGTTGAATCTCGATAAATTAATACCCAACCCCGGTTTAATAATAGTTTAGTTTTTCTCTGTATTAAATTAATAATTTAATATTTCGCTAAAATTAATAGAATTTTGCTGCGCCAGACTCTATTAATTTATAGAGGTTTACCTGTACTCGTGCAATTTCGTTTATCTATTGATTATTGGATTTTTATCAAACACCTTGTTTTAGGTATTTGTACTGTATTAGACAATAAAATTGCTAGGGTTCTGACAGTATCAAGACTTATTAAAATCCCATATCGCAAGTTAGCTAAAGGATTAGACCGTCTGGCGATGTCGAAATTCAGTTAGAGTTGCAATTTTTAGTTCATAAGTTAAAAGAATGAAGTTTTAAATCAAATATCTTGTGAACTGCGATTTGTGTCAGAAATTGGCATTTAAAGATGCATAGTCGTTTGTTACGTTTCTGGCCCTGTCTCGCTTCCAGTTTGTCCTAATTTAAGACTAGAGAACTATATAATCTTTTCGAGACTGGTGATTTGTAGAAACGGGAGTGAAATTTCTTCAATGAAATATTTTTGTTTATGTCAAAGCTGCTAGATAAATACTTCATTATACTATCTCGAGTGACAGTGAATGCAAAATATATTCTCATGGCTGTAAGTTCTAGTTAAAAGGTTCTTAAAAATTTTAAAAATTCGGTTGCATGGGATGTGTTTTACTCCTGCGGAAGCCCAACACGTTCAGTTTCGTAAGCCCGTTAGGGTCCTCTAGCATCATTTTTTAAAATTTGATTTCAAAGATGGAGTAGTGTTGCTAAGAGCATCAACACAATCATATGAATGTAAGCGACGATATTTTTTACATATATTCATTTGTCAAGACAAGGTAGCCTGTTGGAGCACCTTTACCAACTCTTCTAACGAGGGTTGGAAATTTGAATTGTAAGACGTGTGGTAAATTTGTTATTCTTTATGAAGTGAAATGGTGACTTTTCTTTTTAATTGTAAGACGTGTGGTAAAGTTGTTAGTTCTTATGAAGAAGTGAGATGGTGACTTTTCTTTTGCAGTTTATACGACCAGATATTTAGACCGAGCAAATTCCCAACAAATGCTGATTTTCACTTGTTCAGAGCGGGAGTTGAGCCCAAATGGGAAGACCCCGAGTGCGCTAATGGCGGCAAGTGGGCCGTTAATTGCAGCAAAAATGTCAACATGGATAACATGTGGCTTGAAACTGTAAGAAAAACCTTACTGAACTTCAAAATACGAGATTCAAACGCAAAACATTTCTATCTTTTCTTTTTTTGTTTGAATTTAGATTTTCTTTTTGACCGGCTGCATATTTGTTTTCTTTGTTAGTTAATGGCTCTAATTGGAGAGCAGTTTGACGAGGCCGATGAGATATGCGGAGTGGTTGCCAGCTTGCGCCAAAGGCAAGATAAAATCTCATTGTGGACCAAAACTGCAGCCAATGAAGCAGTTCAGGTATTTATTTTCCCACAAATTCCCAGTTTTGATTTACAACGTGCCTGATTTTAATCATCGTGTTTTTAGTATTGTCTTAACATTAGTCGAAAAAAAACTTGGTGATTATTTTATTTTTATTTTTTAATTCGATTCTTGCGATGCAGATGGGCGTTGGGAGGAAGTGGAAAGAGATCATTGACGTCACCGATAAGATTTATTACAGCTTCCATGTACGTTCTCTTCATATTTCTAATTAATATCTCACACACAAACGTGTATTTTTCTCACAATCTTTTTTCTCTTATGTTATTACAGGATGATTCCAAAAGCCAAAAGGGAGGAAGCAAAGGTCGATACGGTGTGTGAACAAAGATCCCGATGTATATCGACGAGCATGTTTCTGGTCTATTTTCCAAACCTTGGTGTCAATTTCATTTACATTTTGTCTCAGTATTTTACCTCTATGGTGGTTGTTTTCATCATACATTGAGTTAGTTTATGTAATCTCAGCACTTTTCAAGATTGTCTCGAGCACCGTTTTCTTGTCGAATTCTTTGAAAAAAAAAAAATTAATCATGTTTCAGTGTTAAAACTTTTCGTATCAATCTCGTGTGTCGATTGGCATTCTCATTCTCAACTGAAGAAAAACATGAATAAAAACATATAAAGTCGAAACAATATTCATCGTATCTTAGATTACGTGTGTAATGAGTAGTACAATCTAAGACGCGAGCTAAGGCATGTCGTTGAGAATGATGTCTATATATACTAGTACACACAAGATTTTTTGTTCAGGCAAGGAAACCGAGCTTCTCTCCGTTTTTCTTGGCTAGTCGAATCAGCCCTTGCCTTTGCTTGGAGTCTGCTCCTATCGATTTGCAGAACTCGTTTATCACCTGGATAATTTGATCGAATCATTAGATTCACGACTCTCGAATAATCAACGATAAAATTGTAAAAATATACATGTACACATACAACAATATCTATAGACACATACAACAATATCACTGATTTAAAGTTAACAAATTTATACTGAGACGAATTACAAAGATGAAGGACTAAATTGGAAGTGATTATTAAGATGAGGGACCATTAGTGAAATTTGGCCTAAATATAGTTACCTGTGAGTGAAGAGCAATGGCTTTGCCCCTAAGCTGGTTAAACGTTTTCTTCCCGACAATGTTTCTTACGACAACAACTACTGGAGCGAAAATACCTTTCCCTTCATTAACATTCTTCATCATCGGCCGCGGTCGGACTGCCCGCCGCGCCATCCTCACTTGCGGCGGCGCCGCCGCCTTGGCCTGCAGCAAGGTGTGGTCTTCGCCGGCGATGGTGGTGGCCCAGCTCCCAAGAAACGGTGAAGCGGAAACTGAAGTAGCAGCCATTGAAGAAAGAACGATGATGTTTGCGCTACTCAAACCAGTGCCGGAGAAATAATCAATTAATTTTTATTTTGGTGGAAGATTATTTGAGAGATTTTTGGCTCAGAAAATTCAAGTTGAGCTAGGCATTTTGAGAGCCACAAGAAATCAGTGGGTGGGATTTTTGATTTATCTTTTCATTTCTTTTTTTTTTCAAACAAATAAATTAAATAAAATAATTAATAATAAATAATAAATAAATATAAAAATTGAGTAGAATGAAGACGTTTCTATATGGTTCCAAGTCATTTGGAGATCTTTATCTTCTATTTTACTGGCTGTGTTTGTTTGTCAATGGTCCCTCTCTCACATAGCTGACACGTATTTATATTAGGGTAAATTACGGTTGTTTCTGAGATAAAAATCAAATTACGAAGTAATCTTTTCTTTTTGGATAATTATAATCATCTCCTCAACTATGAATCTTCTTAGACGTCCATTGTTACAGTATCAAATTTAGTGGAATCTTCTAGATTGTATGGAATATTCTCCAGTTTGTACCCGTTTTGCTCAATCGCAGCTCCACATTTTGAAACAAGATGTGTTTGTTGGCTTGTAAATATCAGACATGTGGTGCATCAGAAATTGCATTTTTGCATAAAATGATAACAAACTAGAGAACAATCCACGGAATCTAAAAAATTCTGTTGAATTTAACACCATAAGAATGGACTTGTAAGAAGATTCATAGTTGAGGGAGGTGGTTGTAATTACCCAAACATGAGGGGTTTTCTTCGTAAACTTCTGAGACAGTAATCTGCAGTTTCCGAATAAATTTTAGCATTTGTACTAGTATTTAAAAAGATATATTTCACTGAATTTATGTATCTTGATTCTAAGCAGTTATTCCAGTTTTATGTATCTTGTCACTCGAGAAAATTTCGGCAATTTCAACCATCGTCTTCTAAAACGACCGACGAAGCTATGTATCTTGATTCGAAACCGAATCCGCTTAATTTTATTCATCAACTTCCGTCTCTTTCTAACGATCTTCGATTTCGAGGCGTTTATCCATTTCTTGACTCGTTTGCATCCTGCACCACAGTTCTTAGCTTCAGCAATTTTATTTTGTAGCAACGCTTTTTATCGATGATGCAATAAGAATGATAAAAATAATACCTTTGGCTTTCTTTTCAGGACGTCGATCTTCTTGATCGACATCTACATCATCATGCAACGGCTGTAACACGAGAAATAAATTAATCAACGTCGCCATTAATTAGTATAGTTAGTTCATTATCGAATATGTCGGATTTGATGTTACCCGAATCAGCTTCTCTAAACGAAGTCTCATCCTTCTTTGTATAAAACCTCTCGTGCTCTGATCAAGACTTCGTTTATCTTTCAAGATTTTCGATTAAAAAAATAATAATAATAATAATAGTAATCCTGTATCGTATATACAGCTTACGAAGATTCTCTTACCTTCACGTAATACTTCACAAACGTATAGAAATTCAGTAGGTTCCATACAGTTTTGTCTAGGTTCTTTCCTTCCACGTGACGCGACGTAATATCTATAACACACATTTCTTGAATATAATTAGGAAACGTATAAACATGCGTATAAAATGTGGAATTTAATTTTTTATTAATACCGAAAGTGACGAATCCGCAATTTGTGCACAGGTCTTCGATGGACTCTCCTCGTAATTCCGGAGGTGGAATAGGTGACCAAATGCAACGAGGAGCCTTACGACATTTTTCCGAATTTCCTACATCTGCAAGTTCCTGTAAATATATTATTTTTAATTCCGAGTTAGAGGTAAACGAAAAATCGTAACATGTAATGAAAGTTACCTTCATATAGATGGATGGATTAATTAATTAATACCTGAAAGAAGGATGTAGCAATAACTACGTCCTCGTTTTCCTTAAATCGCATCGGAAATACTGCGGTGATTTTCGCTTGCTGTCGTTGTTTTAATCCAATTTAGTTGTTTGAATTTAAATAATTCATTTGAACTCGGTTTTTTTTTACCTGTTTGATGAGAAAGAACGGTTCACTTGGACGATAAACGAGTTTGATTGGTTTATACATCCCGTTTGAATCAACCTTTGTTAGAATTTCTTTAAGGTGGGAGCTAAGTATTACTGCTCGAACCGAGGATATTTCTGTTATAATCTTTGTGGAAGCTACAAAATTACGCGAAAAAACAGAATTAAATATTTTATTTCTTCTAATAAAGACGGGATTTTTTTATCGAGTCGGGAACCACCAACCTTTACTGTGTGGAATTCTCGAGAAGTCGAGCTTCAAAGTGAGCTGGTAGCCTTCTTGCGAGGGCTCTATAGTTTCGATAATCCGAGGGAATACTCCATTAACCGTTTCTAGAATATGCTCCGGAAGATGTGACGAGAATGTGAGCCCTCGAGATAGAAGAGGTGTTGATAATGATAAATAGGCGCAATGTGGATCCGAAGCTGAACACTGCTTGAGAATTTTTTATTTTTTTTCCGTATTTCGTTAAGTGAGTTTTCCAGGAAATCGTAACATAATATAAAAGAAATAAAATAAAATTATAGCAAGCATAACTAAAATTTTCATCGACAGATAGCTTAATTGTTTACCTGAACATGGTAGTGTACGGAACCAAATTCGTGCACGTGGTAATCTATTTCCACGGGCCTCTCGGCTCTGTCATTAAAAAAGAAAATCGTGTCTTAAATTATGTGAAGGTTGTTAAATGGTGAAGATCTTTTCTATCTAGGTAACGTAGAATGTGAACGTAAATATTTTTTTTACGATTGATGTAGTAGTTTACCATTCGTATGTTGTGTAATGTAGTAGTTTATTAGCAATGCAGTTTTTGCCAACTTATGTGCTCCAAAATCGAAATCTTTGAAAATGGTTATTTTTTTCAGATAGATACCGAAACCGAAAACCGAAAAATCAGACTAGTAGTGAAATCAAGCTCATCCATTACCTGTGTATTTTCAAAAGAATTTCCCTCAATGCTGGTGAAGCCCTTTCAAAGCATGCCATCATCTCTCTCTCTCTCTCTCTCTCTCTCTCTCTCTCTGTGTGTGTGTGTGTGTGTGTGTGTGTGTGTGTTTATGGGGAATAAGAATGAAACCATTGTTGAGTAAAATGCAAGGGGTGTGTGTGTGGTGCAATCATGGTTGACAACTTTTGAAGCAAAATTACATACCTAAAAACAGAGCCACTCTCTTTCACCTCTAACCAGGGTAAATGTCTTCAATTGCAAGCATTTCTTGGTGTATAAAATAAAAAAAAATAAAATTAAAATATATATATTCTTTAAAAAGAAAAAAAAATAATTTTTGGGGCCATATAGCAATTAATACATGCACCTGAAGGTAAAGTATTAGTGAGGAATTGATTTATGGCTTTGTTATGTGACAAATTTCCCAACCTAAAAAACACAAGATTCTTGATTTTAATCCCATCAATTAAAACAATATATATATACAAATATAATATTCTTCTTGGAAATTAGGAAAAATAAAATGAAATAAAAAATGAATGTTATTTATTACTACACCACAAAATCTCAGCCGTTGGATTTGAGCCCCACAGATTCCGACAATGTCAACCGTCATGTGTGAACTGTGAACAACTACGAATCTACGATAATTTTCTTCGACGCCGGTAAAACTCACACTCCATCCCCCTCTCTCTCTCTTCTCCAAAATCAAATCTTTCGATTAGGGTTTTTGCGATTTGCAATTCCGCAATTCTGAATACTCCTATTTCTTGGAAAACCCCTCTTTTTTCCTTTTCCGGATTTGTATATTGATTAAAGAATGTTTTGATTTCACAGCTGAAAGGAAAACATTTCGATCACAATCTCGCCACCGCTTATTCTTCCATTTTCAATAAATCTCCGACATCAAATCAATCCATAATTCATCAACCCTGACCCTGTAATGTAATGAATCGACTCGGGTGCATATCAATTGCTCCCTCGGTCAACCCCGCGTTGACCTTCCACAGTTTCTGACAAACATCCACCATTGATCCCCCAGTTTCAAATGTTGGGAATTGAATGTTAGATTCTTCGATTTTAGGAAAAATGGGTTGTGCTGAGAATGGCGGGTAGATTTTTTTTTTTTTTTTTTTGAAGTAGTTTTGATGCAATGGATATAAACATCGATGCAATTAGTGGAAGTATGAACAGTATTTTGGAGTCTCCAAAAGTAATGATCATGGAAGAGAGTGAGAGTGATGTGGAAGATGAGTCCCGAGCTTTGTTGCAGTCGGAAAACGGTGGTTTGTCGAAGAAATCGGAAAAACCTAAGAGGAAAGTACAGTGGTTAGATAGGAGTGGTGATAATAAGCTCGCCGAAATCTTGGAGTTTCAACCGAGGTATATATAAGTTAACAAACTTCTTTTTTTTTTTTCGCTGTTTGAATTTATTGATGTTTTGCTTGATTTTGATCGGCTTGTTAAGGAATTGATTTTGAATACGAAGAACAACGGTATTAAGGGTAGAAAGACGATCGTAACATTGTTTAAGGTTTTTGAGCTTTGATGGATAGAAATGTTAGTAAAATTGGTGGATCTTGATTTGCTTGATTTCGATCTGCTTGTTTAGAAATTGATTTTCGTGGTTGTTTTGAGTATTTTGAATACGAAAAACAACGGTATTCAATGGTAGAAACGCGATCGTAACATGTTTAAGGTTTTTTGAGCTTTGATGGATAGAAATGTTAGTAAAACGAGATGTATCTCGATTCGTACTTTCTATGGATTACCTAAATGCTGCATAATCAGTAACATTGGTCGAAATTGGTTTTTGGATGTCCGAAATTGTTTATTCGTCAGGAGCTTGGAAATATTTCTTGCAGATTCTTGAACGTTCGATTTCTGATAGATGATGGAAGTGAAATCGGCACTTGTTTTGCCCGGTTTTTGTTAAATTAATAATTTAATTTTTGTTAAGTCGACGAGGATGATGCTAATCTAGGATAACATTTTTCCTCCATGGAAGTTATATAAATAAATAAAGTCATACTTCCCTAATTACAATGCTTATTGGTCGATCCAAGACTGCTTTATTTTAGTCGTTAGCTGAAAATCGAAGCATTGGATATATATTTCTCAAGAAGCCATTCTATATACAATCACACGCATAAGAGATTTAAGATTAACTTTACATTCAGCATCAATAAAGTTTCGCGTTTATCCTGTAATTGTAAGTCGACATTTTATCGTTCCTTGTGTTAATATGGTTCCTTTTTTTTTTTTTTTGCAGTGATGTGAGCGACTCGGAAGAGGAAGATTCAGATTCTTGCATCTGTAGAATAATGTAGACCAGATTCATTATACCGTTCTGAGATTCGCTGCAAACGGAATATGCCAAATCCAACGGCTCTGGAGTTTCCAGAGGTTAATTTTTTTTCCTTCTCGTTTTTTATCAAATAGTATATCGAAATGATCATAGTGTGTGCTTTTTATACTCCGATTGTTGTATAGGAAGTTACAGGTGCCTCTGTTTGCTTCACATTCTTCGAAGTTTGTAAAAAAAAAATAATCGTGTATCAAACTGAATCGTGTCTTAATTTATTAAATTTCGATTTTTCTCGTGATATCAGTTCTCTTACAGATCTCGATGTTTTTTTATTTAACGTAAAATTACAGGGATTGCAATAAATGAATATTCCAATAATAAATTGACAGTGTAAGAAAATGCCCTACAAAGAACACTCACTATACATAAGCACAAGGTACACTCTTGTATGGATCACCAAATGCAGCAACATTTCCCGGTCGACTGAATACAATCTGATTTTCCGAAAAAAAAAAAAAAATTAATATTCGGGTAATAATAATCGAGAAAAAAATCGATAATTAAGTAGCAGCTATAGGAAAAGTGTATACCTGATAATCTCCAAGAGTACAAGTTTTGAAGCCAGCTGCACAATAGTCGAAATAATATTCCCACGTCCTGATGAACTTCTCGTCGAACCCCAGATTTTTTATTTCGCTGAAAATGACAGATTGTTTATTAAATTAAAAAAAAAAAATTGAAATATTTATATAACGTATGATACAAGTCTGCGTTTCTTGATTCTTTACCTCGTCCGATTGAGGAAATTCTCCCGCCAACATCGAAGTGTTTGGTAGTAATGAATTCCGATGTCTTCAACGTGCTCCACACTGCGTAACGAGTATAGTCGAATATATTTATTAATTTGCTTAATTTAATTTTTTTTATATTGATATAAAACGTGAAAAGGACGAAGATGGTAATTACCAAAGTCTAGAAGCAGCAGCCATTGCTGATGTCACTCGGCTAAGTGAAGGCAAGCATCCACCGGGGAATATATACTCTTTAATGAAATCCGAGCTACGCCTGTATTCAGTGTACCTCTCGTCTGGTATCGATATAAACTACACGAAAAAAAATAAAAAAAAAATAAATAAATAAATAATCATAAATAAATCGTTTTGTACGAGTAACTAACTAACTAACGAACCTGAAGAACAAAAAGACCGTCTTCTGCTAATGCAGATTCGCAGCAACCGAAGAATTCTTCCATATATTCATGACCTACAGCTTCTAACATCTCACTGCACATATCAATATTTTTCAAGACAAAATTAAATAACCGATTATCGAAAAAAATTCAATTTTTACATAGCCAAAAAAAATAAAATAAAAAATAAAAAAAAATAACCATGATATGATCCTGTTATATTTCTCGGTTTTGGGCAACTGGCGATAGTCGCATAGAAGAAACTTTATTTGATCCTGAAATCAAATTTCACATTATAATATTTCACATATTTGAAATGAAATATATAACAAAGTACCGTAAATAATTTAATTATAATTTTTTTTTTCGTCTAAATTTAATTTATACCTGAAGGCCAGCTTCTTTAACTTTGAGTTCAGCATATTCCAACTGCTGTTCCGATAGGGTGATGCCGGTATATTTACATCCGGTTCGTTTAACCGCTTCGATAGCTAAAGTCCCCCAACCGCATCCTATCTCTAAAATGTGATCGTTTTTACTGATTTTCGCCTGTTATCGAAAAAAAATCACTTTACAAATAATCATTTTTTTATTTAATAAAATCAAAGAGGATTTCAATATTATTATATAAAAAAAAAAAAAAAAAAAAAACATTTCACCTTTTCGATAAGAAGCGAAACTTTCCGGAGCTGAGCGATTTTCATGTCTTCGTCTTGAGTCTTTCGATAGAAACAATAATATATATCAGAGGGCAGTTTATTTATAAATAAATGATTTAAAAAAAATAAATAAATAAGAACACTAACCTTAAATATTGCACAAGAGTACATCATTGTCTCATCCAAGAACAGAGCAAATAGTTCATTGCTCTGCACAACCGAAAAAAAAGAACATGTTTTTTTTTTTTTAGTTATTTGCAAATAATATTAGACGGAATTTATAGTTTCGAAAAAACTTACGAGGTCGTAATGTCTTGAAATGTTACGTCGTGCTTGCGTTAATGAATTCTGTCTCGACACATGGTTATAGAAATATTTCGCAGACGATATCGCCGAAGTTAATAGCAACGGCGTCCACCAACCCCTATATATATACATAAATATTCTTAAAAACCCTTTTCGCAATAAGATTAGTAGTAGATGAAACAAATGTAGCAAAAAATTCGATAAGTTGTTACCTTTTGTTGTTTAGTTTTGAATTAGAAGTACTTAATTCTCTATTCGCAACAAATATCTGCGAAAAAAAAACGGCATTCGTAGGAAAAAACCGTTTATTACCAGACGAAAAATCACTAAATTTAATTCATTTTTCTTACCATGAAAAGATTGAGCATGCCTTCATTCTTATCAACGAAAGAGAAATCCCCGTTTATATACGCGTCAGCTAACCCTAAATCTGCTTCAGTAGCAACCTGTGACATATGTATTTATATATAATATATAATTAAACATAGAACGCAAATGACAAAACTTAATTAGTAATAATTAGAGTTTTTATTTTTATTTTTTTTACCTTCCAATAAAACTGTGGAGTATGAATTCGCAACGAGACCTTTAAGAAGCTCTTCTTTTTCGTGCCTTCGAATGTGAACATTGTACCTCCATCTTCCAATAATCTGTCATGGCACGACTTCTCGATTATCGATTAAAAAAAAAGAAAAAAAATTGTTGGTTTAATATAAATACGAAAAACTCACATTAGAGTTCCGATAGATATAAGACTTTGAAGAAACCTAGTGACGAGAAGACGGGCTCCGGTTTCAAGCCACGACGGTACCATATGTTTCGGGTTGTACCTAAGTGTACAACTCTTTCCAAGCAAGCCATTTGCAGCCACTATACCGGCCTGCATGTCAAATTCAAGATTAATATTTTTTCTCTCCAAAAAAATTGCAAAAAAAAAAAACCTCGTAAATATACCTTTACTCCGTCCTCATGAAATCCGTAGCCTGGACAAACAATGCAAACGTAAAAAGTCGTGTAACAAAAAACGAAATATTCAACGTATAATTGTATTGTTTAAAATAATAATGCACCTTGATATGCTCCGGCGAACCATATTCTTCTTTTTCCTTGGATTAGATTTAATTCAGACGAAGCTTTATTTGCAGCAACCGATGGAATTGGATGACCAGTTGACCATTTAAGCAGTGTATTTTCCGGTGTCGAAGGTGGATTAAGTGTTATTAGAAATGGAGGCCCTGTTTGGCTGATATTCTGCAAATTTTTTTTATATATATACATATTATTAACACGAATTTATTTAATTAGCAAAGTAAAAAAATGATTTTTTTTTTGCTGAATTAAAAAAAATTACCTGGAGTATATTGAGCCAATATGTCACACAAACTTTATTATTGATGGTTCCGAGAAAATTCCACGCGCTCCAAGCTGCCGTATTTTTCGGCATTAATTTTTTGTCGCGGTGAAGGAAAATATCACTGCAATAAAGGGTTGTTAAAAAAATAATAATTCAGAAATAAATTAGCATGATAAAAAAAGTTTCGATAAACGAAAGTAGTAGAATTAACAACCTATAGGCATATTGAAATGCACCGAGTATTCTAGATTCGTCGTACGTTGCATGCTGCCCTAGCATCTTCAGAGCATCTGGTGCATGTGCACCAATTATGCACGCGTCGTATTTATCCTCTGAACCATCCTTACAACTTATAGTACAACCTGAAAAAAAAATCGAGTTTCGATATTTTAATATCAATTAATACAGTGTTGGAATACGAAAATGAGTTTGCTCTCACCGTCATCGTCTGCTGAAACAGAACATACTTCGGAATTGGTTCTTATTTGACACCCTCGACTTTCGAGAAATTCCGTAACCTTCATTAAAACAGACATATATGTAATAAATACTATGATATTCACTAAACAAACGTTGTTCTATTCGAGTTGTGTTACCCTATGGACGTAATCTTGTGAGCGCCACCTCACGGTAAGCCATTGTGGACGACCAAAGAGCTGCGAGACGACATTTGATTATTTTGAAGAAAACGAGAGAAAAATATTATATTTGAATTAATATTATTAACTATTATATTACCTGCAAAAGGTGGTGATTACGACAAAACGAAAGTATGGAATACGCAGAGAAACTCATTACTCCTTCCGAAGAACACGACCATATCGAACCGCAAATCGGTATCTGGAAATAAAATTCCAAATAAATTAGTAAATATTCAAATATATATTAAATATATATTTGTGATACTTTCTTACAAGATAGGCCTTTTGGAATAACTCGGAATAGCCACGTGACTGGATGAAGTGGCCTAGTGTTTCGTTTCGATCGATATCCGGATTGTTGTCGAGCTCTTCAACGTAACTGCAAAACGTAAAAAAAATATTTAGTGGCAAATACGAAAATGTACTTACGAAATCGAAACGTGGGATTATGTAAAAAGGCTTACTTAATGACATCATCCTTAAATTTGAGGATTTCTTTGATCATTTTCCAAAAATAAGGATTAATTGCATTCTTTTTTTGTGCAAACAATCCCGAAAAACCGGTACGGCTACCCCATTCGCATCCTTGGCCTTTGTCTAAGCTCACCGAGAATGACATGTCGGATATTTCCATTTCGACTCCGAGGGTTTCGAAGAATTCCATCATGTTTGGATATGTAACCTGTTCAATACATATACCCCAAACTTTAATTTTGTTGCATTTTTTTCCCTCCGATTTTATTCAAAGGCGAAAAAATAAATTATTGGATTATTTTGTTTGTATCGAGAAATAATTTTGAATTGGGGTGTGATAAATGTCGTTTCAGTTTTAATATCGTTTTTACTTTAAACGTGATTTTGACTATTTTCAATTCTGAATTTACCGACTTTGACTATTTTTGGAGCCAAAACCAAGCCATTTCTGAGCATTTAGGTGGTGTTTGTAAAAGCTTATTTAAAGATAGAAGTTAGTGATTGTGGATTAAGTTGGAATTAAGTGTTTATTTCTAAAAGTTGAAGGTGTTTGTAAATTATCTGGAAAATAAACTAAATTAGAAAAAACAGATACATTGGTGCTTTTAAAATTATACCTTAAAACAGCTTATTTTAAAAGAAGCAAAAACAAAATCTTATTTTGCAAACACTTAAAAATAGATTATGTGCCGAAAAAAACTCATAATCTATTTCTAAAATCATTTGCAAACACCATCTTAGTAATTTACCGGTTTACTAAAAAAAAAAAAAAGTAATTTACCGGTTTTTTGTACTAATATCCTAATGGGCCCAGTTTTATTAAATATAAGATTTGTGGGGCCCAATAACTTATAAATGGGCCCCATTGCAGGCGTAACGTACATCCCGACAGCTATTGATGGACAGGAAACTAACAATTGACAATTGTAGCCCTAATTTATTTGGCCCAGCTGTGAAATTCTTGCATGTGTTGGGTGCAATGCACCCGATCCATTGGTTACCGTTAGTTGAGTGGTAATAACACATTCTTGCCGGTTCTTATAAAAAACAAAAATGGGGAAAATTACAATCGCCTCCCTAAGGTAAGGTTTATTAATGTAAAACCCCCTCATTTTTCTATAGTTACATCCTCCCTTAAATTTATAAATTTCTTATATCAACACTATTTTCTAGGAGTTAGATGTAAGAAATTTATAAAATGCAGGGAATTGGATGTAATTTCGTAAAACGAAAGTATTTTTTTAATAAATTTGAAGGTGGTAAAAAATGAAAAGTTTGTGATTATTTAACAAATTATTTAAAATAAAATATGGTAATAATATCCAATAATAATTCACAAGATGCACGAATTACTAAAAAAAGAAAATCTAAAATAGAATTTAACCAATTATAAGTTGACACGTAAAAGGGTAAAATCTAAAATAATTTAACCAATTATAAGTTGACACGTAAAAGGGTAAAATATAAAATAAATTTAACCAATTAAGTCATGTCGTTGTCTGAGTCTCTAGCAATAGAAATGTATAACATAAAAAAGGGATAAACGGACAATTGAACCCTATGCGTGTCAGCTTTTCGTAATTATATACTAATAATATAAGAATTAATTAAAATAATATCCATCTTTACAAGATTACAAACTCTCCCAACTAATTAATCATGCACTAATTAATGATTGGATCCGGTCACAATTTACACTTCTCGAGGGATTTTTTTTTATTTTTTATTTTTATCTCAATAAAATTATAATGCCGCACGGATATAGTTAAATTTCAATAAATTAATACTATCGAAATTAGTAAAATTCTATTAATTTAATAAATTATAAAATTATCTAACTAATAATTTAGTGTCGAGCCTGTAATATATTATTATTCAAACAATGTTATTAATTTATTGTTGCTCTAGAGTAATTTAAGGTCACATTTTAGTTAAATAAACTAATAATATTTTGGCCTTTTGCTAAAAGCTATTTAATATTTATATATAAAATTAATAATTAAAGAAAATGAGGAAATTATATATAAAAAAAGAAAAGAATATGAGGCCATAATGAGATATTGTGCAGCAGAGCAGATAGACCAATAAGAGTGAAGAAAATGAAAAAGAAAAAAAATTAAAAAAGTAAATAAATAAATAAAAAATAAAAAAAATATATATAAAAATAGAATAAATACTTACTCGATTAAAGACCATAAAACCAAGGTCTAGAGAAGTGCCATCAACGGTAACAGTTTTAGCATGGCCCCCCAAGTAATCTTCCTTCTCGTACACCACCACCTCCACTCCGCCTTTCGCCACCACATAGGCGGAGACCAGCCCACTTACGCCGCCCCCCACCACCGCCACTCTCATCTTCTCCGACATATTCCCTATTAAATCAAATCGCCTTCAAAATTTATCAAACTGCATTACCGGAGTATACAGATACAATCATGTTCTAGTATATTGAACTACCTGAAAATGTAGTGTTTGAGAGTGAGAGAGAGAGAGTATAGAGAGAGAGAGAGAGAGAGAGAGAGAGAGAGAGAGATGAATATACAGAGAATCAATATTGTTCGGAGTGATATTTATAAAGATAAGGTTGTAACAATATTAATTTCTCAATTGATATAAAACTGAGGTGCCCACAATATTTTGTCCTATTTGCAAATTGCTACCTAAAACCCATATATAGAGATCTATTTCTCACTCCAAAGAAAAAGGTTTTCTGCAAATTCCAGTTAGACTATATATGAAAACGTGCAGGAAACTAGAGAGAGAAAGAGAGAGATCTAGAGAGAGAGAGAGAGAGTAATATATAACACTTAATGCAGGAAACTATTTTTGAACAAATTACAGAAACGTACTGATATATTTTTAGTGAGTTATTGGAGCTGTTTGGCCAATGTAATAATACTCCGCCAACTCATATATTGTTACTTTTGATCTGAAATTAATTGATTTTAAATTTAATAAAATTAATTTGCCCTATTTTTTTTTTATAAAACTAAAAATATGAAGGGGGGGCCGTGACCCCTCCCTACAGCATGTTATCCTCTTCTGATTTGCCAGTTTCCAACAAGACATAATAAAATGTTTTCATAATATTGAAAAGGGAAGGCATTAAAAGAGGCCACGACTCGTTTTGTGGTACTATATTGCCATACGAATTAATCAAATAAAAAAGACCCTTTAAAAATTAGCTAATTGGTGAACATCAAACATAATTATTAATTATATTTTAATATGTCATAAAAAGAAAATTAATAATAAGACAACAGAAATTGAGTTTTATTAATGGTAAGGTTTGGTGAGAGCTGAATTTTCTAACATTGATTTGTCAGAAAAGGCGCGTGTGTTGGACTGTTTAATTCTGCAGCTGCTGTGTGACCAACGTGGTGGCTTTGCTACCAGTTAGAGTTTCTTGGTTTCAAATGAGGGTTACGTTTAAAATGAATATAGTTGATTTATACTTAGATTCAAGATTCGAATATTTATATTAATTTTTTTTTTGAAACTTGGCGTTTTTGTATTTGAATTTTATTAAAAGTAATATCAAACTAATTATAATGTAGGGTATAAAATGCCTCACACCCCTCAAACCAAACCTAATTTGATATGAGTAACAAACTCGAATAGAACATTTTAACTATATCCATATTTTAAAATAAAAATTGACATACATCTGTTATTTTTTATTTAACTCAAAATACATTTACAATACCTAATAAAAACCCCTCTCTCTTCCCAGGCGGCTCAGCACCCCATCTCCTCCCACTCTCTCTTTCTCTCTCTCTCTCATATGTCGTCCCCAAGCCCCCTTTTTTTTTTTTTTTTTTTTTTTTTTTTTTTTTTTTTAACATATTTATATTTAATAAATGATTAAATCCAACTCTCTCTCTCTTTTCTCTCTCATATGTCGTCCCCAAGCCCCCCTCTTTTTTTTTTTCTTTTTTCTTTTTGAACAAATTTATATTTAATAAATGATTAAATCCAATTATAGTGGAATAATTATGGAGGCTATAACGGTGGTTATGGCAGGTGGCGACGGCTATGGTGGCGGTGGTTATGATAGGTGGCGACGGCTATGCTGACGACGACATGGGACTGTGCGGCGGGGGCTGTGGTTATGGTTGAAATGTTATTGAAAGCACATTTTGAATAATTAATTGCATCTGATTTTCTTTTTGTTTAATAGAATTTGCTTAGATTGGTTTAAATGACAGATCTAGGTTTTCTCAATGTTGGTAGGTGACAACGATCGCGGCGGCTGTGAGCGTTGGCTACTAGGGTTTGCGTTGACTGCATGGGTTCGCGACTGTTGGGAGTTGTTGACAGCTAGGGTTTGGTAGTAAAACATAGTACACCGTAGTACACTACAGTACACCGTAGTATGCTATAGTACATTGTAGTATGCCATAGTCTACTACAAACAAATCGAAAATACGTAAATTGAAAAAAAATAAAAACAAAATAACAGTTTTTTATTTTTTTGTGTGTAATTTTCAATATTATGTAGAATTGAAAAAAAAAAGAAAAAGAAGTTTTTATAGTAGTGTATAAAATGCTAAAATGAATAATGAAAAAAAAAGGAAAATGAACAGATACTAGTAAACAAAATTAAAAAAAAATGTTAAATGAAGATAGGAAATATTAAATGCATAATAAATAAAATGATAAATAAAGTTTGAAATTTACTTAATGTATATTTTGAATTTGGGAATATAGGGACATTTTTGGAATGAATTTTAGATGTGAAGCAAATGTTTAGTTGAGCCTGTCATTTAGTTCTAATAAAATTTGGCACTAGGGACCTATATCCTAAGGCCCCTAAAATATAATACACCTTTTGGAGACAGACTATATGTTAAGCTCAAACTAAAGGTGAAAGTCGGATGAAACGTTTTATAATCGACTTCTTTGAAAAAAATAAGGGCAAATTATACCAACCCTCTGAGGTATGACCAAATTACGAAAAACCCCCCTTCTTTGGATAATTACAGGCACTCTTTTTTAAATATTTTTACATAAAATTTATGTAATTCGGTTATTTATCGAACCAAATCGTATATTCAGTTCGGTAAACGGTATGAAATGTTGGCGTACCAAAATTTCGGTTCGGTTTTACCGATTTAACATCCCTAAATTTATCCATGGAAGGGTATTTTTGTAAGATAATACATAGTTGAGGGGGTGGCTGTAATTAACAAAACATGAGGAGAATTTTCATAATTTGACCATACTCAAGGATATGACCGTAATTTTCCCAAGAAATAATAAAAATTCAAAAACTTTTCTTCTCAATTTTAAAATTACAACTACCTCCCTTCATCTTAGATGTAATTTTATATAGATCCTCTCTAGTTTGAAAAACTTACACAGATCTCCCGTCTAGTTTGATATTAGTTAACACAATTACTTTGACCATGGATTTTCCTTTTTTTTTTTTTACATGAATTTGTCAAATGAGGGGTAGTGCTAATCTTCACTTAAAAAACATACACAATATTAAAAGGGTTAAGTGCAATTTGCTCCCCGTACTTTGACCATTTTTGTACATTAACCCCCGAATAAAAAAAAGTTACACGATCATACCTGAACTTACTAATTTATAGCACCGGTGACTTAAAAGTCCAATTTTTGACAAAAGTATCCCTTGATCAATTGCACACGTGCGATACACACGTGAGAATGGAGGGGCAATTTGGACAAATCAATAAAAAGTTCACAAACCAAATATAGAAATATTCCTGAAATAGTTCATCTTCTCCAAAAAACATGAACCTGCGGTGGGCATGTCACAACTCTCGACAACCTTTGTTTTCTCCTATTCTTAGTTTCTCAACTTTTAGCAGAACAACTAAAAAACCAACCATCTCTCTTCTTCTTTCTCTCTCTATCTCTCTCCATCTCTCTCTCTCTCTCCTCTCTCTTCACACAAAACGACCCCAAAAAAATTATAATGTGAGCCAGCTTTTTTCTCTCTCCCGCCAGATATCTGAAGACGACGTAGTTTTCTTCTCGCCGGAATTTCGACCCCTTTCCGTCAATGGGTCGTCATTTCCTCCTACCCAGCATCAACACCGACCCCACCTCCCCACGCCTTTCGCCGGAGCCAACCCGCCCGGGCTCCGCGGCGGAGCTACCGTCGCCGTTCGGCAATCTCGACGGACTCGACCTCGACGACTTCCGCGAAGCCGCATACGAGATTTTCTTCACCGCCTGCAGATCTTCGCCGGGGTTCGGCGGCCGGAGCGTGTTGACGTACCATAACCCCTCCGACAGCGGCGGAGGCGGCGACGGATATGGGTCGGCTCCTGGATCTCCGGTGAAGCCGCCCGGGGTTGGGATGGCGGTGACTAGCCGGGTGAAGATGGCGTTGGGGCTGAAAATGCTGCGGCGCTCCCCGTCTTCACGGCGGACGAGCTCGTGCGGGTCGAACCCGTCTTCCCCGAGCGGGTCGGGGTCCGGGTCGAGCCCCAGGGTCGGGTTCACGGTGCCCCATGCGGGGAGGATGAGGCGGCCGTTGACATCGGCGGAGATTATGCGTCAGCAAATGAGGGTGACGGAACAGAGTGACAATCGTCTTCGTAAAACTCTAATGAGGACACTTGTTGGCCAAGTAAATATATATACATATATAATATATATATATATATATATATATATATATATATATATAATGTTTATGTTGCATGCATGCATGTATAGACATATGTACGATAATGTATTATCATGGAGATTTATTTGGAAAATATTTCAATTTATGTCAAATGTACTTTATAAAAGAAAACCTAAATTTTGAATATACATAGTTTTTGTTTTTTATATATATATTTTAAATGAAGGAATTCGCAGCCAACTATATATAACATGATTGAATTTGATGATCAGATGGGAAGGCGTGCAGAGACAATAATCCTACCTTTAGAGCTTCTACGCCATCTGAAACCATCGGAATTCAACGACCCTCACGAGTACCATCTATGGCAAAAACGCCAGCTCAAAATCATAGAAGCGGGCCTATTGCTCCACCCGTCAATCCCATTAGAGAAATCGGACACGTTCGCCGCTAAGCTACGAGACATCATCGATTCTTCCGAAACAAAAGTAATCGACACCGGGAAGACCTCTCCAACCATGCGAACCCTCTGCAACTGCATCGTCTCCCTAGCGTGGCGGAGCCCCGACGGTGGGACCACGGACATCTGCCACTGGGCCGACGGCTACCCTCTCAACGTCCACATCTACACCGCCCTCCTCTCCTCCGTCTTCGACCTAAAAGACGAAACCCTAGTTTTGGACGAGATCGACGAGTTGATCGAGCTCATGAAGAAAACATGGTCCATGTTGGGGATCAACCGTTCGATGCACAACTTGTGCTTCACGTGGGTTCTTTTCGAGCAGTACGTCCTTACAGGACAAGTGGAGCCCGATCTTCTAGGCGCTTCGTTCGCGATGCTGACGGAGGTCGCGAGCGATGCGAAGAAGGTCGACAGAGATCCCGTTTACTTGAAGATGCTCGGGTGTTGTTTGAGCGCGATCAAGAAGTGGTGCGAGAAGAGGTTGCTCGATTATCACGGGAACTTTAATAGGGGCAATATTGGAATAATGGAAAACATGCTCCCTCTGCTTTTTTCGGCTACCAAGATATTAGAAGAGGATGTCCCTTGTTATGTCACTTCTTCCCAAGAAAAGGGAGAAGCGGTGGTCGATGAGCACTCCACCGGTAATAGAGTCGATCATTACATTCGATCGTCGTTGCGGAACGCATTCGCTAAGGTTCGTGCATGGCTACAACATGTTATATATAAGTTTTTAATTTGTATATATCTAACGCAACTCTCGTTGTTTTATTGATAGATGTTAGAAGATCAAAATGTGAACGGGACGACAAAATACACCGAGGCGCAAGAAGTGAGTGAAGTGCTCATTAAAATTGCACGAAAAACGGAAGAATTAGGTATAAAGGAGAAGGATATTTTCAGTCCCGTTTTGAAGAAATGGCACCCGATTGCGGCTGGAGTTGCGGCCGTGACACTCCACACGTGTTACGGGACTTTGCTTAAGCAATATCTAACGGGGAAATCATCGATCTTGAACGAAACTGTGTTGGTTCTGCAAAGGGCGGGTAAACTCGAGAAGGCTTTAGTGCAGCTCGTGGTGGAGGACTCGGTTGAATGTGAAGACGGGGGCAAGACCATTGTGAGAGAGATGGTTCCTTACGAAGTCGAATCGTTTATAGCGAGACTGTTGAAGCAGTGGATTCAAGAGAGGCTGCAGAAGGGGAAAGAATATCTCCTTCGAGCAAAACAAACCGAAGTAAGTTTTGTTACCTTAAACGAAGTAAATGATCATATGCTGTGGTGGAAATTAAAACGAAATTTTTATATTTCCGCAGAATCGGATCCGAAATTTCCCAATTTCGAAAAATATTTTTCATTCCGAATATTCGGATTCCAATTTTTTCCGAATATTTGGTCCGGTTTTAATTTCTGATTTTTTCCGGTAATTACACTTGCCAATATTATAATGCATTTTATAATTTTGGTTAATAAAAAATGAAAATTTCCGAATACGGCTGATTACGATCAGAAAATTTCCGACTTTGAAACAATTTTTTTTATTCCAATTTCGATTTCCAACTTTTTCGATTTCTTTTGGAAAGGAATTGGAATTTATATTTCACTTCCAAACAACATCGGAATTTTTCCGAAAGCACTAATTCCGTTCTTGCAGACATGGAATCCGAAGTCGAAAACGGAACCGTACGCTCATTCGGCAAGTGAACTAGTCAGCTTTGTAAAGGAAGTTGTGGATAGTTTCTTTGAAATTCCGGTGACTTTATCAGAGAGCTTGTTCTATGATTTTGTCAATGGTTTGGAGAATGTGTTTAGAGATTACATTGCCTTTGTTGCATCATGTGGTAAGAAAAGTGTTTCACACTTTCTTAAATCCTATTTTATACCCCTATATTTACTCTAATTATCAAAAAATCATCATGTTATAAATAATAACAAACCACCCCTACACGATTCAATTCTACCCCAAAAAAGAACTATTTAGGGGTTCGTATGCTAAAAAAAAAGAAACGCATCGTAGGAGTTAGTTTGCTGATATTTATAATACACGATTCAATTCTTAGCAATTCTGTATAATATAGGGTACTAAATGCAATAAATTTAATTTAATTTATTTATTTGGAAAAATACAATTTTCATGCCTTAAATTTGCACCAATGTCACATTTGGTCCCTTATGTTTAAAAAATTCAACATTTTTAGTCTTTTACGTTAAACTAACGGAATTTAGGGTGTGCCTATCACTGCCTTAGCGAACAGACTAACGATAAATTATTAATTTTCGAATTTGCAGGATCAAAACAGAGTTACCTCCCAACGCTTCCTCCACTAACAAGATGCAGCAGAGACTCAAAAATCTTCAAACTATGGAGAAAAGCGGCGTGCAGCGTCGGAGTGGAAGATCGCAACCACACGATCGGCGGCGAAGAAGGAAACAATCCACGGCCGTCGACGAGCCGTGGGACCCAACGCCTCTACATCCGCCTCAACACCCTCCACTACCTAGCCTCTCAGCTCCACTCCCTCGACAAAACCCTAGCAATTTCCCCCAAATTCACGCCGTCCAAAATCCCCTCCGCCGCCAGCCGACGGCAGCAGCAGCAGCAGCAGCCGAACGGATCCTTCTTCGAGCACAGCCTCTCCACCTTGCAGATCGTCTCCCAGCACGTCTCCGAAGTCGCCGCCTACCGCCTCATATTCCTCGACTCCAATTTCGTCTTCTACGGCAGCCTGTACGTCGGCGGCGTGGCGAACACGCGGATCCGGCCGGCGATCAGGCTGATCAAGCAGAACCTCACGCTCCTCTGCGCGATCGTCGCCGAGCGGGCTCAGCCGCTCGCGTTGAAGGAGGTGATGAAGGCCTCGTTCGAGGCGTTCCTCATGGTTCTCCTGGCGGGTGGGGGTTCCAGGATGTTCTCCAGATTCGATCACGAGATGATCGAGGAGGATTTCGACAGCTTGAAGCGCGTGTTCTGCACGTGCGGCGAGGGTTTGATTGTTGAGGATATGGTCGAGATGGAGGCCGAGGCGGCAGAAGGCGTTGTCGGGCTTATGGGCCAGAGTACTGAGCAGTTGGTTGAGGATTTCAGCAGTGTGGCTAGTGAAGCCGCCTCCGGCGGCGGGGCTGGCCGGAAGATTCCGATGCCGCCAACAACGGGGCGGTGGAATAGGTCCGATCCGAATACTATATTGAGGGTTCTTTGCTATAGAAATGATCGATCTGCTAATTATTTTCTCAAGAAAACATTTCATTTGGCAAAGAGGAGGCCTATGATCAAAATGATTTAAAATATATATATATATATTATATATATATATATAATTTTTTTGAAAATAAATGAGAGAGAATGTTGATTTTAATTTAATATATTTGATGTTACTTTTGGTAAGCCAAGAAAAAGATAGAGAGAGATTGGGAGATTGTTCTTGCTCAAAAAAAGATTTATCTGTTTATTTTGCTTAGTTTTAGGAGGGAAATTATATTGGTGTTCATATTTCTTTTTCTTTCTTTTTAGATTTTTTCTTTGTACAAATTTCTGTATTTAATATACTACATTAGATTATATATCATTGTAAAATGATCAAGGGTCGAGTTGCTACAAAAGTACGCTATTTCACCCGGTGTAGTATGGAATAAACCATTTTTTAGTCAATCCATTGAATAAATGTGAGAGTGTTTCTTTTTTTGTAAATTCAAGAATCATCCCAAATCATTCCTCTCTTTTTTCTGTGATATATATATTAGAACATCGATAAATTTAATAACATCGTTTAAATAATATTTTCGTCTGGTCCGGACTCAAAGACAATGGTCCCGATTATATTAATTTATAAAGATTTTTTTTAGAACAATTTATAGAGATTTAATTGTATATAATATAGTTCAGTTATTTCACTTAATTGAACCATCAAGTACAAATTACCAGTGCCATTGTCTGAAATACTACAGTGATAATACAAATTAAAACCTATAATACAACAATTATCAAACATATGTAATTCACAAGCAAAGTGGAAAAGAACTTGACATTTTATTTTCTTCACAGAACCTACTATTGGGCTACAACTATTGCTTCTTCATTAACCACCTTCTGCCTCGAAGCCGCGAGTTCTTCACCAAGAACCTTCATCGAATCCGAAACCTCCGCCTTGTACACGTAAAACCTCACAAGAACAAGAAACAAACCGAAGTTCAAGAAATTCAGAATCGCGAAAAACGCATAGTAATAGTCCAAATGCGACGCATTCAAATTATTCCTAATCCACCCGTCGCCACCGTCACCCTTCGTAATCTTCGAAACCGTTGACAAAAGAAAACTACTAATGAAATTCCCCGCACCGAGGCTAGTCATCGAGTAAGAAGTACCCAAACTCTTCATACTCTCAGGGGCTTGATCGTAAAAAAACTCAATCTTTGCCACTTCCAAGAAAGCATCCGCCGCTCCCATTAATATAAATTGAGGCAACAAAATAAATATCGATAACGGAACTTGCTTCCCGTTTTCCACCACCCCGTTTTCCTTTGCAACCCTAATCCGATACATTTCGGTCAACGAAGCAACGACCATTATAACTATGTGGAATATCATGCCAATGCCCATTCGCTGAAGAAGGGTGATGCCTCTAGGGTTTTTGGTCCATTTTTTAATGATTTTCACGAAGAAACGGTCGTACAAAACGACGTTTATGAGCATGGATAGTGTCACGAAGCCAGCTAGACTAGCGGGGGGTATGTTGAAGTTGCCGACTTTTCGTTCGAGAGTTGTGCCTTGTTTTACAAAGAGAGTTCCTATTTGAGCTATCATTGTGCTCGGTATGAACGTGGCTATTAGGATCGGAATCATTCTTAGCATTTGTTTGGTTTCTTCGACTCGGGTGATCGGGGATAGCATCCATGGGGTTGTCGGGCCCGTTTTTACGCACGCTTTGTTGAGGAACCTGCATACATATAAATATGGACTGATTAATTATCAGGAGTGTGATTAAAATGTCAAGAAAAGGAGCATTGCCTACATTTGAAAAACAAAAAATCATTTTCGATAGTTATATGAGAAAGAAATGCATGGAATTTGCATCTTTGAGACTTTGACCAGTGTGAAAAAAATGTTTGGTCCATTGACTAAAAACTTCATTGGTCCAAATAAGACATGGATCATGACCCTACCCACACACTAATTTCTTTTTTTTACTAATAATAAAAAGGGCAAATTACGGGCACCCCTGAGATATGGTCTAATTACGAAAACCCCCTTCTGTTTGAGTAATTATAGCCACCCCCTCAACTATGTATTATCTTACGAAAATACCCCTCAAGAGGTAAAGTTACGGATGTTAAATCGGTAAATCTGAACCAAAATTTTGGTACGCCAATATTTCATGCCGTTTACCGAACTGAATATATGATTTGGTTCGGTAAATAACCAAATTACATAAATTTTATGTACAAATATTTAAAAAGAGGGGGGCAACTGTAATTATCCAAATATGATGAGTTTTTTCGTAATTTGGCCATACCTCAAGGGGTGGCCGTAATTTGCCCTAAAAAAATAACTATTTAATAATACAACGTGAGCTACAACACACAACTAAAGGGATAAAAGACAAACCTGAACGTAGGTGTAGAATCGATTCGATATTTCCCGTTCTTAGCGTACACTTCCAAATCGAGCTCATACAACTCCTTAGGGTCCGTCGGAACATCGACCCTCCATTTTCTCATAGAAGCCACGATAACCTTAGCCATTTTCGTAAAAGGGCTACCTGTGGGCACCTTGTGCCGATAAAAGGGGGTACCGATCAAGAATATGACTATCGATATAGCAAGCCCAATAGCGGGTAGCCCGTACCCGAGCGTCCATCCCACGTTGTCTTGTATATAGACGAGGACCGTGTTTGCAAATAGTGTGCCGAAGAATATGCTAAACATCCACCAGTTGAAAAATGAGATTTTATGGGCTTTCTCTTTAGGGTCAAATTCGTCAAATTGGTCGGCTCCGATGGTCGAAATGTTTGGCTTTGTTCCGCCGGTGCCCAATGCCAGTGTGTAGAGTGCACCGAAGAATACGCCTATTTGCAATGGGGTTGCCTTTTCGCAGTTCGCGATGATTGGATCCGAACATGGAGATGGTTTGAGAGGATGTATCGTTACCGATAGAGTTAGGAGGCACATTCCCTGTTTTCATATTGAAAAAAGAAAAAGAAAATTTGAAATAATCAGTTTGATTAAATTTAAATAACTTAATTATTTTCATTTTATAAAATAAAATAAAAAATAAAAAATAAAAAATAAAAGCCAACATGTGCAATTGAATGTGGATTAAATACAAAAGAAATGGTGGTCCTGTGAAGGTGCTTAATTTGTCAGGTTAGTTACTAAATTTTGAGTAGGACCTAATTCATTTTGTATTTTTGTTGAAATAAATAATTAATTTCATTGTGTCACACTTGGCTAGTCACGCTTTATATTCGCATAAATTATCCAATTATTGAACATAGATGTTGCTTGTAATATTTAAGGTAAATTACAAACACCTCCTCAAGGTAAAGTCTATTTATGTAAAAATCCCTTCTTTTTGAGAAATTGCATTAAACTCCTTGCAGTTTGGAAATTTTTAACATTTACCCCTATAAAAGGGTGTTAATGTACAAATTGCAAAGGGTGGATGTAATAATAAAAAAACGAGGGGTTATTTTGTAAATAAACTTTGCCTCAAGGGGCGGTTTTAATTTTTCCTAATATTTAAGGTTCGGTACCTATTCTTGTAAAGACTTAATGTTCAATAAAATCAAAGATAATCAAAGAAGTTGAATTATTAAGCCACCTACCTAACTTATTCAATTAGCAAATAAAAAAATTTAGCAAATTGTTATACAAGTCTTCTATTAATTATAAATATTCTTGAAATTAATCAATTATTAATGTATGAGCAATTATAAAATTGACAAATGGGATAGGTATAGCTACCGGTTTGACTTAAATTCAACTTTGATTTTTGAAGTTTTTTGAGGTATACGTACAAATATTATATCTAGACAATGAATTGAATCTAGTCAGACAAACGTAAATCCAAACAAAGTTGTACCCGAAATCCAAAGAGATAAGACTATGTTTCTTATCCAATTTTTTTATGAGATAAAATAATATGTTTATTCATAATAATGCAAGAATCCAAATAAATTACTCTCTTATGTGCCATATTAATACTAACACTAGTCACTAGGTGACAATTAATGTGATAATACACACAAATCATTCATGGAAAAACGCATCTTTTTAAAAAATACTCCCTCCGTCCCAATTTAAATGACGTTTTGGGTTGTTTCACACATATTAAAAAAATCAATAAATGTGTATAGATTATAGCAAAAAGCATAGAAAAATACTAATATATCCTTGACATTAATTGTTTTACAACTAACTAATTAGGAGTTAGTTATAAATGGTAAAATTGAAAATAGTGCAATTAATGATGCATTGAAAATCTAAAATGACAAATAATTTGGGACAAGAAAAACTCACTAAAAAGACATATAATATGGGACATAGGGAGTAACTAATAATTTGTTTGACTAGGCTTATAAGTTGTTTAGAAAGACTTATAATATTTAAAAGCTTATAAGCTCTTTCAATGGATTTACATTTAAAAAAAATTGTTAGAGAGCTTTAAAAAATATTTTTAAAAAGTACATTTACATCATATTTTTATTTAAAATATTATAATAAATAAAAATAACTTATAAGCTCTATACACTCTATTAATTTTAGAAATAAGATGCGACAATTTATCTACTTTTAGGTGGTGTTTGCAAACGCTTTTTGAAAGTGATTATAAGCTTTTTTTGCTCATAATCTGTTTTTAGGTGTTGCCAAAATCAACTTTTGCTTTTGCTTCTCTTAAAATAATCTGCTTTAAGCTATTTTTCTAAAACATCCATAACTTTGATTTTTCTATTTAAGTTCATTTTCTTGAATATTTGCAAACACCCCCAACTTTTAGAAATAAACACTTAAAACTGACTTAACTTATAATCACTAATTTCTGATTTTAAATAATCATTTGACAACAACACCTTAAAACTTTATCAAATGTTTTAAATAAGTAATTGGACCACCACTAATTTTTCAAACTAAGCCATCAAAATCGGTTAGACAATTCAATAAATTTCATCGATTTAAATTTCACCATAACAGCCAAAATATTCCACATGCATGCAAGACTTTAAGCCCTTTACTTTAATAATTTTTTATGAGACTTGACGTATTACTAATTAAATTTTCATTTTATAGTCTAGCTATTTTGAAATTTGATGTTACATAAATATCAGATTCAAAATTAGAAAAATTCAATTAATTTAGCGAAACATTAAATTAACGAGTTAATAATTCAACACGTTCTTTTCGAGTCAGGACTTGAAAATTTATTATTCAATAATTATTAATTTGTAAAAAAAGAAAAAAAAACGTACCGAGAGATAAATAGCAGAAGCGCCGAGAAAAGTCCAATAACGGCCCAAAACGGCGTCGGCGATGTAGGCACCTAAAACCGGAGTCATCCAAATTGTTCCGACCCAATTGGTCACGTTATTCGCCGACTCAACAGTACCTTCTCGAAGCTTCTTTGTCAAGTATATGAATAGATTCGAGGATATTCCATAGTATGCCATACGCTCAAATACTTCATACACTGCACACACACACACACACAAAAAAATTATAATTTTTATAAAGTTATTTATAAGAAATTCATTAAATCTAAAATTGAATGACAATTTAGTAGTCACCATTTTTAATAGGAAAGATTACGAAAAAAATCTTCAAGTAATTACAATCACTCCTCAACTATTGTATTGTCTTACACGTTCATTCTTATGGTGCAAAATTTACCTACTGAAGGAAGGATTTTTTCGTGAGACAATACATAATTGAGGGGATATATGGATGTAATTATTCAAACATGAGAGGTTTATTCGTAATTTATGCTTACACGAGGGGTGGCCGTAATTTCTGATCTTTAGTATTCTTTTGACAGAATTTAAGGTACCAAGTTGTCTGAATTGGTTGGGGAGATTGTAATTGACATGTAACAGATGACCACACAAACAGATAAATTGTTATAACTAGTATTAATTATATCTATATATAGCTTTTTATATTTTTTTTAATTGAAAAAAAAAAAGAAGAAGTTAAACTTCATGCATGGTTAATTATTATTTGAAGGGTGAAAAAAGGAGGTAATTAATTAAAATTTGTAGTGCTCCTCAATCTTTGGATGGGAAAGTACAGGGCAGCTAGCTAATAATTAGTTAGTAATTAGTTAATTACCTTTTTGTTGATATGATTTTGATTGGTGTTTCACTTAGGTCCAACCAAACACAATCACATATTTTTATTCCAAATTAATATATATTATAATATAATCAACAACATAATTATGAGAAAAAGAAATATAGATTATTTTGAATCTGGAAATTAAAGAACTGATTGTGTAATTAAAGCTACTATCTGACTTTTTTGTTAGTTAATTAAGCCGGCCGGAGAAGATCTTAGAGAGAGAAAGCAAGTTAGAGAGAGAGAGAGAGAGAGAGAGAGAGAAAAGAAATATATATGTATAGGTGTATGTATATGTGTATGTATACCAACAATGAAGGAGCAAGCAGTCCATCCACCCCTCTTGGATCTAAGAATAGGGTTGCCTTTGAGATCCACTGTTCCATCTTTTGTGTATCCATCACTTCCATTTTCTTCTTCCATATGTATCATATATATATGTTGTATGTATAGATGTGCTCTCTACTTATATATACTCTTTGTAAGTAGTGCTTCAAAACCTTAAAACCAGAGCCCCCTTTTATATAGACTTTTGTAAGATTTGTAGTGACACTTTTTGTCAAATATAGATAGTAGATAGGCCCCAAAATATTTATTTGGATCTTTTTATTGTTCAACTCTTTTATAAAGAGTTTCTCAGCTTCACACACACACACACACACACACATACACACATGAGATATTATTTTAGATTTGAGCGAAAATGAAGACTAGTAGACTACTTTACTATAAGTCAACGCAAGAGAGCCATTGTGGTCAACCCAAGAATCCTTTTTGCATTAAAAAACAAGAATATAAATACACCTTAATTGTTCAACTAATTAGGGCCAATGAGGGAGGGATGATTCATATTAGCCAATTGGTCGTCGTTTTCCTTCTTGATTTTTGGGATATGTGTGATGCATTTCCTTGCTATTTTAATTTACATAATATTTAATATCATAGATTACGACCACCCTCTTGAGGTAAGGTGCAATTAGGAATAAATATCGGGAAAAATACAGTTTTCATCCCTTAAGTTTGCATTACTTTCACATTTGGTACTCCATATTTACAAAAAAACATATTTGGTCCCCTATGTTTCAGAAATTCAACAATTTTAGTCATTGCCATCAATTTTCCTTTAAATATAACGGAATCAAGCGTATGCACATCACTGCCTTAACTAACGGACTAACGATAAATTGACGGAAATGAACAAAAGTGTTAAATTTTTTAAACATGAGGGGCCAAATGTGTTTTTTGTGAACATGGAGGACCAAATGTGAAATTGGTGCAAATTTGAGGTATGAAAACTGTAATTTTTCCAATAAATATCTCTGATTTACATAAGAGATGTGAAAAATGTCGATCGTTTCAATCTTATCACGAATGTTTCGATTTCAAACGTGATTTTCACCATTTTCGATGTTGAATTAGACAAAACTCAAAACACGGAATTTGTAGTTTTTTGGGAGTCAAATTTTCTAATCCGACTTAAATCATCAAGATTGGATGTCGAGTGAGAAAAATATTCATGCGTCAATGAACACAGCCCACAATTTTGATGTTTTCAATTATTAAAAATTTAAGGGTAAATAACACGTAAGTCCCCTATGGATTTGACCATTTTGCACATGAACCCCTTGCACTTTTAATATAAGGACATGGCAACCTTGTATTTTTAAAACAAGCACATAACCCCCTTGTGTTCCACTTGACAAATAATCATGCTCATTAGAGAAGAAGAGTATTTTGAAAGTACAAGGAGGCTCGTGTTAAAGTACAAGGGGTCATATACTTATATCGAAAGCACAAGGGGGTACGGTTATGTGCAAAAAAAGACAAACCATAAAGGGCTTAAATGCTATTTACCCAAACTTCATAATGTAACTCATTTATTCATAATTTTGCCACCCAACATTCAATCTAGTTGATTCAATTTGGATAAGAAAACTACCTAAAAGGACTACAGTTTTGATATTTTGAAATTTGCCAAAATCAGAACAGAAAAAGACCAAAATCCCGTTCAAAGACAAAACACTATTAATAGTTGAAACTTGAAACGAAATTTAACATTCCAATTTGGCATAATTACATTTTATCCTAATCTCCGTATGGATTACTCCCCTAATGGCAAATATTACGATAAATTGGATCGGATTTCTGTAATTTTCCCTATTTATTCTATAATAAGACCTTCTTTTGTTGCCCGATTCGAATATTAAAGGTTGGCAAGTACCTTGCCGCCCTGCCACCTTAGACCTTACCTACCCACATTAAAGGCTAAAGCTAGAAATAAATGTTTAAATTAAAAAAAAATAATAAATAAATTAAAAACTTTTAATTAATTAGCATCTCTAATGGACCCGACCAATATTATTTGGCCCATACAAATTTAGGCCCATACAAGTTTAGGGCCGAAAACAGGCCTATCTCAAACATACGAACTATTGACTTACAATTTTTTAATTTTTTATTTTAATTTCTTTTAGAAAACAATTTTTAATTCATATGGTCAAATTAAAAAAAAAAAAAAAAAAAAAAAGAAAAAAGATCTTAATAGTAGGTGACATTAATTTTTAATTAATATGGCCAATTGGTTTAGGTCCGTATAAGTTATAACTACGTGGGAAGTCATTTTAATTTTAATACGGCTTCGTATAGAAAATTATTAATTATAATAAATAAAAGTGGGCATATTGTACATTTTTTCACGCCAGAGTGTTTTTCTATGTTTGTGCATATTTTAATTGCTCACATTTGTTTTTCCTAATTTGGGCCAATTGGTGAAGAGGAGGACACGTCACTTTTATTTCAATTTTCAAATTTGATGCATTAATGCCAGCTGGCATCTGGCCTTTGATAATTAATATGTATAACTAACAAAAAATATTACTAATCCCTCCGTTTCCTATTAAGTGTCGTTTTTGGCTTTGCACAAGAATTAAGAAGTTCAATAAATGTGTCTTGATTTTAGGTAAAATATATTAGAAAAACTAAAATAACCTTGATTATTTAATGATGTGATAAGAGAGAGTTAATACTTATAGTTGAATTAATAAGGTTAAAACAAGAAAAAATGCATTTAATGCAGTATTGGAAATCTAAAGTGACAGATAATATGGAACAAAATATTTTAAAAAAGAGACAGTTATTGTGAAGCATATGGAGTAATAACTAATAATAGTGAACGAACAAATAAAATCGGGAGTTCAATATAATCGAATATTATTCGTGATCAAATGAACAATTGGCTCGAAAAATACAAGATGGAGCTAGAGCTTTTTGTCGAACTGATACATTATGATGAGCCGATTCTGCTCATATACACCGCTAATTGAAAATAGTGTACAAATGATCTATTGAAGTTAACGAGGTTACTCACTCATTACACATGTATGACTATGCTTCAATTGTAACATATACCATTTATATAAGAATGATGAATTGGCATATTAATTTCGAGTATATATAAATCAAATACCAATTGCTTTAATTTAATAATTTAATATCGTTCTCGAGTAACGTAGAACCACATAGTATGATATTGTTTTTATTTGTATTGAGAAAGCATAATAACATGATTATTTTAATGAAATAGTCATTATTCAAACATATTTCTGAATGAGTAACGAAATTGATAGAGTAAGAGCATCTCCGACCGGACACCATAGGTCCACAACACCATTTTTTCATCTAATTTAGATGTTTTTAGCCTCCCACCCAAAATTCATATATCACCATTACACCTAAAATTATAGAGATTTGGTTTTAGACTCCAACCGTGGTCAACCCCCATATCACCAAATACTCAAATCCTATTTTTCCACCAAATGTTTTGGTGAAGGAATTTCCATCTCCCACCGGTCCACCATTTTCCTATTTTTCCACCAAATCCTATTTTTCCTACCAAATATAGAGGTGAGAATAGGATTTGTCGTAACTAACACCATTTTATTAAGTACCATATAAAATGACAATTTTAACTAATTGCACCCGATTACCAACTTATTAGCATATTTATCGTAAATACATTGGTCTTAATTATTATGTTAGTTTTTAAAATATAAATACATTTGTTATTATTAATCAAACATTAATTCTAATAATATTAATATGCTTATTTTTAATTAATTTGTATATTTTGTTGGTATCAATGTTTATTAGTTCGTTTCTTTACTTAACTAATACGATTATTGCTATTAATAAAATATAATAAGAAACGATAGAATAATTAACGAAACACACTTTAATTGATGAAATACATGACGAGACATTTATAGACATTTAATAGAATGATAACATAATTTTTAAATTATATAGTAAAGAAAATTTATTACTTAGCATTGGGTCTATAATTAATATTTATGAAATAAAATATTATAAAATTACGATTAACATTAGATTTACATTTTTGGGGCATATATGGTGAAATGCCATGGGAGATCAAACCAAGTCCCATTTTCTATAAGTGGTAAAATGGTGAAATGTTATTATTTTAATATTTGGTTTAAATTTTGGTGAAACCATTGGAGACTAAAAACACCATTTTTCCACCAAAAATGGTGGAATAGTAAAATGGTGTGCTACCGGTGGGAGATGAACCCTTTTCTTCACCACCATAAATGGGATTTGGTGAAAAAATGGTGAGACCGGTCGGAGATGCTCTAAGAGAATAGGATGTCGAATGACCCGAGTTTAATTTATATTTTTATCTTTATTGACTCGAGTTTGCACAGATTATGCACATTGTACCTATGTGATTGATACACCTAAATGAGCCACATTGAGCAATTTACATTATACTACAACTACAACGTGGGCTGAAATACTACGGCCCAGAGCCCGCCAGATAAAGACTCGAGCCATTCTACTAACTGGGCCTCTATGAGCCCACTGCGTATAAGCATATTAGGAGTCTGCTAATAATTAAGTATAAATAACACCTCAACTTGAGGAAAAATGTATGTTCTAATATTTCTCTCATGTGCTTGATCTTTATTCTCTACTCTGTGTTAGCATCTGACTTGAGCGTCGAAGGAGTTTCAACCGGATTAACCCTCGCGTACTTTGATTTTACAGAATGGGTAATCAAGTCTTTAACTCTGCATGGTTGGATCATCTACTCGCGTGCAAAAAACCTACTCCGTGTTCCCGTTAAATCTATCTGGGTGATCCACACATCATCAGTGATTAACAACAATTTTTTTATTTTTTTATATATTTAATAAAGAAGTTAAGAAACTAATAAAAAAGCATGTGAGGAAATCAAGGGTTTTGCCCCGGTATGCTAAAAACAAAAGAAAGGATTACCACAAGTACTTAAATTACCTAAACACCCTCACTAAAAACCCTCATATCCCCGATGTGACAGCCAAGACCCACAGAGGGTATTATCGACATTATACTCCAGCCCTTGATCAGCGAACAGGTGGCTGAAAACATTATCCAATGGTATTTTGGTAATAATATCACAAATCAAAGGGCAATAAACACGGGCAAATTTCTATAAAGTCAAGGAGTGCAGGCTGCCCACATTTCTCCTCAGGCCCTCTTCTCCCCTCCCCCATCTCTCTCTCTCTCTCTATAAAATCCCTTTCTCTCTCTTCTCCGTCCTCCCTCCTCCGCTCAATCCACCGCTCACGGCGGCGACGGCAATCCTTCCGCCGTCTATTTCCTCCAGATCCACCGGTTACGGCCCAGATTTATAATTTCCGATAATCACGTCTCGCTATCAATAAATCTGTTCGTCGATATTTTTTCACGAATTCTGAATAATTCTTTTATTAATTTCTTTTTAATTGAAAATGCATCTTCTTTATTGGCTCTCGTCGTTTCTGAACTGTACTTGTGATTCCTGAAGTTTTAACTTTTCTCTCTCTCTCTCTCTCTTTTTATTTTATTTTTTTCCTTTTAAACCGTTTGGCAGTTTTCCCAATTTCAATTTTTTCTTGGTCCTTTGCGCGTGAATTTACCATTTTACCCTTCCAAAGGCTCTCGCTGACGTGGCGTTCAGTGTTTTTACCTTTTTACCCCCGATTCAAATTATCCGACGGTCACGATGAGTTACCACCCCCGCAGAATACTGACCCCTGGCGCTTCCACGTCACGGAAGCGTAAAGAGATGGAGGCGTTCCATCCTTCCACGTTACCGAAACCGTTAGTTCCGCAAACGTCCGTCAGTCGGGCCGTTAGTGGGAAGTTAACGAAGCCGTATAAGGCAGCCGAGCAGCAGCCGGTGTCGTCCAATCGGCTTCTAGCTGGTTACATGGCATACGAATTCCTGACAAAGGGAACGCTGCTCGGGCAGAAGTTCGACCCGGCCCGAGCCGAGGCTGTGCCGGTGAACCACCCAGCCGATTCGAAGAAGAACAAGCATAGCCATAGCCATAGCCAGCCGAGTAAGGAAGCCGAGCCGAGTGGGAAGTCGTCGAAGCCGCAGAGCTATGCTGAGGTGGCGAACTTGCTGAAGAGCGACGGGGTCCACATTCCTGGAGTAGTCAACCCAGCGGAATTAGCCAGGTGGATTCAGATGTAGTCTCTTTTCACACGTGGAAGAAACCCATTGGTTGTAGTTTGGTGGTCCACGTGATGTTCGTGTAGCTGCACTGTAACTGTAGAAATTTCCTGTACGTGAAGCTCAAATTCTCTCTCTCTCTCTCTCTAAACAACGAAATGAAATCTTGAAAATCTGATTCTGCTTTTTTTTTTTTTTTTGTTGACTCTCTCGATCTTTTTGCTCCAATGATAAGAAATTAAATTTGTTAGTGTTGTTATTCGTTTTTTTTTTTTTAATTTGCATGCATTTGATCGCAGAAAATAATATATTAATTTAGGTACATTGATTTGCATGCAAAGTAAAAGAAAATTAGGTTAAATATTTCTCGTAATAATATTCTTATATAATTCCTCATCTCATCAGAATGCAAACAATGTGACTTTTCTACTCATGGGTTTTGTTGGAAATGCAATTATGGTTTTATATTTATTTGTTGAAAATGCAATTATCTATATATCTCAATTTATTTGATTGAACTAGCTAGTTGAATGAATTTAAAAGTTTCGATATGAAAATGAGCAAAATCGTTGTGTGAACGACCAAGAATCGAAAAATCGAGATCCCTTGACCGGACCACGGAAGGTAGACGGTGGCCGATGAGTCCTAGCTAACACCTTTAATCCTTTTAATTCAAACTGTAATTGAGTGGCGAATTCTATCCACCGATTCACAACAGTCGATTTACGTGTAAAATATTGAATTAATGTGCGTACGAATCAACGGATGTTTCAAACCGTTGATTCAAGTGGTATTGAAGAAAACTCGTAATCCTTAACTGATTGGTCTACCTAGTGATTGATTTTGATTGTTCAACGATCCTTAATTACTCGGTTAACCAGCCAATACGGGGCCGGTTCTTGATGCGGCTCGTTCTTTGGCCAAATTGACCCTTACATTTTGTATAATAACAAATATTCATGCTCTCGTATCCTTTTTCTTTCCATGTTTACGTGTATCGCTGTCTCTGCGCTCGTGTGTTTATGTTACATAGGTGATGGGCCTTTAGCCCTTAACATTAGCCCATTATAAAAAAATGAAAAAATAACCCTAAAAAAAGCCAGCCCAATTATCATGTGAATTAGTGGGTTTTCACGTTTGATGGGTCCAAACTATTCGTTACGTTGATCCATTTAATTAATTTGTTGAAATTATTGTTTAAATAGTTACAAAATGAGTCATGTTTAAATGACCTACTACTTACTAACCATCTTTTGTCACGTCATTGATTTTCATTATAAATTAGACTACTTAACTAAGTAGCATTTTATCACAAATTTTGAAGATTTAAACTTTTAATGCTGCACAATAGCCACCGATTTCTTGGATTCGAGAAATAATTCATTAATGGATCGACGATAAGCGGCACTAATTTTGTTATCTTCAACAAACGAAGTGCACCGACTTTGAAAACCACAAACACAAAATTAGGTCAAATATTGTGTCTAAATCGAATAAGATCGATGATGGAACGGAGAAATTTTATGTTATTGAATGAAATAACGCAAAGAAAACTGAAAATCTTTGTTGAAGAGAAGAGCAGATCAACTCGAGTTTGTTGCAGAATGAGATAGAAAATTACAATATGTGTTGAGCTGCATGTGATCTGTAACTATTACTAATGTCGTATAAAAATGCTAACACGTTTTTGCTTGAGTAAAATAAAATGCCACTTTATATATATATATATATATATATATATATATATATATATATATATATATATATATATATATATGACTTTTTTTTGTAGTTACATAACTGAGTTGGGGGAAAAGTTCAATTGATAACCTTTCTACATAAGTCTCACTTATTTAGTGCTTTATTTAATGGAAATACCTTTTCATGGTTGAGTCTTTGTGTTTATACACTATCATATAGATAATGGTGTTATAATTGAAACATAGTTGAATAGTGAACAAAGTAAATTATGTATACATGTTTCAATTCTATCAAATTTGTGTGTACTACTTTGTTATGTACTAAATTTTATGGGAATATTTAGGTTTTAGTTGGGACCCTCCTATCTATTTTAACTTATAGAGTGACGATGAATCATGAATATGTAGCATATAATCTTTTGTTTTGTACAATATCTAATAAAATATTTAGTGGTTGGACTTTATTGTAGTGTAAATGAGTGGAGTTGAGCTAACTTGGTAGAAACTCATGCTTGCGAGCTCGAGTTTTCTGACAATGTTTAGTTGGAGCCAACTCTTAACCGTTTAAAAGTTCATCACTAGCCAAGTTTTGAAGATGCTTCACCCGATGAGTTATATTGGGTGATTCTGCACCATTGATCTGCACATAATAACACATATGTATATGTGTGCTTAGTGGGTAGTTATTTGTGTAGATTTACGGTGCAAAAGTACCCGATGTTCTGCATCGGGTGTAGTATCTCATAGACCAGCTACAATTCGAAAGATGAACTTGTGCAAATTAAATATAATGTGCAAATTACGGCCACCCCTCTAAGTTGTGGTTAAATTGTGAAAAGACTCCTCTTGTTTGGGTAGTTACATCCACCCCCTCCTTTTAAATATTTTCATATAAAATTTATGTAATTCGATTATTTACTGAACCAAATCATGTATTTAGTTCATAAATGTATGAAATGTTGGCGTACCGAAATTTCGGTTTGGTTTTACCGATTTAACATCCCTAAATTTACTTCTGAAGGGGTATTTTCGTAAAATTATACATAGTTAAGGGAGTGGTAATAATTACCCAAATATGAGAGGGGTTTTCATAATTTAACCATAACTAAGGGACGGCCGTAATTTGACTTAAATAAAAGAATAGCCAATTGAAAAATATTATTTTCCCTCTTTAGACCTCATGGATATCGTGCTCAACTTCATCAACCCACTCTCTACATATATAGGAAATTCAGACATACCCCGCATGGGTGTAGCTCAACTGGTTCCGGAGGTGGTACGTTGGTGCAAGGTCCTAGGATCGAATCCTGTGGGAATTTCAACTCCAATGAGGGTTGGTTCCTTGTGGGCACCAGGTCCGGGTCCGCTACCTTAACGGGCCGTTGAGTTACCATAATTTACATTCCCCCATCAATCCTTGTCGGGCCAAGGGATGGGGACGAGGGATTTCGCCTTTTGGTGCAAGGAAATTCAGACATAGTATAATACTATCTATTACACGTCATTTACACATATTTAATTCTTAATTAATTAACTAGGAAATCAAATATTACCCCATAAGGATTACTTAAATGGAACAAAGTGAAACGACATGAAAACTTTATCCCACTTAGGATTAAAGCACAAACTAAAGTGACTAGGCGATGCACTTAAATTCTGGTAAAGTTAAAAGCGTGTTTTCAGATGCAAAAATCTTTAGAACAAGTATATACTCATTAGTTATTTAGTTGTTACTTCATTAATCAAACAAAATTTAGTCAAAAGCTATTCAATTGTTTTTGTTTGATTAGATATTTAACTAATAATCACTTATAACATCAATTTAATTTTAATTTTATTTAAAAACTTGTGAGTAAATAAATAAATTTGAGATCACGTGTAATCATTAAGCTAATGTAAAACACACATTACACAAGGGTGAACCAAAAGAAGCATTATCGCTAGTTCCATTATAAAATAGTTTAGTGTAAAAAAAAATTGGCACATAATTTTTATTGAATGCAACTTTTTACTGTGTCTTTATATTACTATATTAATTGTCGACATGACATGTACAATTAGGTTCTTTCTTCTTTTATTAATTAACCAACTCGCAGTTAACCATATACAAGTGCACTGAGTAAATTTACACTCTCGTATAACAACATTGAGTAAACTTATACTCTCGTATAACAACTTTCAAACTATACGAGAGACGTAATCAACACTGGGCTAACTATGTGATTAAGATCCGACTAGCGACCATCGGCAAGAATATTCAAATCTAAGTCATTGACTTAGGTTCACTTGCTCCAACTGCTAGGTCATATCTTATAAAACACAATTAAGTATCTTTATTTTACATGTGGTGTGAATAACTAGTGCAATATTATTAGAAAATAGTCAAATACAACAGAATTTACATTTTTATTCATTAAACTTTAATGAATGGGTTTTCTTTTCACTTTTTTTTTTACTTTGCAATTGAATCCCTAAACATTAAGAAGTCCCCAAGTTGTCTAATTTAAAATCAATTTGGCAAATTTAAAACAAGTATGTAGCGGTAATTATGTGGTAGATGCTACATTTGGTGAAATACATCGGACACTTTTAAAATAAATAATTATTTATATACATGTATAATGAAATTTTACCTGTGAAGTTCACCGGCCAAATGCATCATATAAGTTTAATAAATTGATTATCATAATGATATTGGGTCTTGTCCATTAAAAAGAAATAAAAAAAATTGTATTAAAATATGAATATTAAGAATGAGAAACCACTAATCTCAATTAGTGCAGCGACAAATCCTGCAATTAAAAAAAAAAAGGTAAATATTCGAATTATTTAAGATGCAGTGGGATCCGCGGCGCTGACATGCCGGAATATTCTATTCCGACACAAATTCTGCCGTAGGTTTCTGACGAGGCAATCCTACTTTTCCACGTGACAAATCAATTACACTTTCTCTCAACAACTTAATTTAATTTGCAAAATTGGAGTCATAATTCTTTTATTATGTAAAAAAATGACTATTACATTTTATGTTACTATAGATAGAATATTATTAATAATTATTTACATTATTGCACTTCATGAGTAGTCTAAGAAGATCTTGAGATTAAACCTATCAATATAATGTACTTCCATTTATCATGCCATTAAACACAAAAAATAGCCAAATCAAGTAATATAAATAAGTGATTCTATAACATAAACCGTGAACTTAATTAGAGGATGTTTGTCTGAGCTTATAAGCAATTAAAAAAAACTCATATATAATATGTTTAAGAACTTATAAGTTCTCTCAAATTGGTAGGTAATTTTTTTTTAAATCTTAAAATCCAAAAATTAAGTTGCTGGAGATCGAGCTTTTTAGATTAGCTCTAAAAAGTATCTCTAATCTTACTTACAATGAGTAAAAATAGTTTATAAAATTATATTATCGTCCTTCTCTTAAAAATAAAATTTAAAAATAAGATCAGCTCATAAAATAACTTATCACCTATAAGAGTTTATCAGCTGTTGAAAGTAAATTATAGCCAAACGGGCTCTTAGTATGAATCCTACGGCAATAATTAATATTAATTGTTCTTGGACTTAGAAGCTCAAGAAGATGTACGAGAACTTCTCATTTCATAATTAACATGGTTCATGGTAATTAATATTCGGATGTTTAAATAAATATAAGTCCAATGAATATATGATGTATTAATTAAAACCGTAAATTGATAAAGAATATATTCCATGGATAATAATATACCAAATTAAACCCCTCGAACTTTTACTAGTACAAAAAAGATTTATTTTCAGATTTTGTTCCTATTTTAATTCTTTGCATATATATGTAACGTTGCCAAATATATAACTTTTCTTGGCAATTTTCTCACTTAAAAAATTGGCCAAATCAAGTGTATATATATATATACTCTCCTCTTAACCCCTCTCTCTCTCTCTCTCTCTCTAAAATATATACATACACACAAATTTCTTCTTTTCCATCTTTGTCCCTCCTCCACCCTTTCCTCCTCCCACAGCCGCCATACCTCCGCCACCCCTCCGGCAGGAATGGTGAAGTTCTCGAAGGAGCTGGAGGCGCAGCTAATCCCTGAATGGAAAGACGCGTTTGTGAACTACTGGCAACTCAAAAAAAACGTCAAAAAAATCAAGTTGGCAAGAAAACCGAAACACGTCCCGGACTCGAACTGCGGATACTTCGAACGACCCGTTTTCGACCCGGTTCGAATACTCGTCGGTAAAGTATCCGAATGGGCTAATAACGGCAAAGATAAACCAGAAATCATTCAGGTTACATATATTTAATTATAAATTTATAATCTCATTTTTTATGTTCTTTTTCCTTTTTTTGTAATTAATTAGTGAGAGAGAGAGAGAGAGACAAGCTGTTTTCTAACACACCCTCAAAAGGTGGCAGAAGATGTGTAATTTTGTTAGATGTTTTACACGAAACAATATAATATAATTATCAAAAATAAGATTGCAATAATATATAATGACGTCATTATTCAGAAAGTCGCACTTTCTGGTATTTTTTCTCTTTTATAAAAGCGCTAAAGCAGGAAACTGGTTTTCTGTCATGGAGTAATCGTGAAAAGGAAAACAACAACTTCAACAACCTAATTAATTTTTTTTAAATGTGATTACTAAAATTTAATCCTTATTTATTAATTTACTTAATTGCAGGTTAAGAGCAAAATTAGTGGTGGTGAAGAAGAAGATGGAGAAGATGAATTTCAACTCTATGAAACTGAGCTTGTTCAGCTTTTCTCTGAAGAGGATGAGGTAATATAATTTATTTTTTTAATTACTAAATTATTATTATTATTTTTTAATTTCCTTCTAACGTGCATTTTGTGCATGAATGCAGGTTAGGGTTTTCTTTGAAAAATTGGATGATGAGCTGAACAAAGTGAACCGATTTTTCAAGACGAAGGAGGGTGAATTTGTTGAAAGAGGAGAATTGCTGAATAAGCAGCTGCAGATTTTGGTGGATCTCAAGGGGGTATTAAGTGATCGCCGCCGTAAAAATCTAGCTGGCAAGGGTGGCGCCGCCGCCTCTGGATTTGTATCTAGGTCCGATTCGGAGTTTTCCGGTGAGTTTCTCTCTCTGAAATTGAAGTTGATTATGACGGAATTATAATCGGGCTGGGCCGGTGTGGGCCCGGTGAATTTGGGGAAATTGTGAATAAAATCTCACATCAATTTTTGTGTGTGACCTACCGTACAGAAGATTGCCGGAGTGAGCATTGTGAAAGCCCAAGCGATTCACAGACAGATGACGCCGTTAGTGTGGAGAAGAGAGGCGTTAATTCCGTCAATTCGCCGCGGCGGTCGAAATCGAGGAAGGGGAAGCCGAATACGGCGGCCATGAGAATAGATATTCCGGCGACGACGCCGGCGCGGACAATTGCCGCCGTCACATCAATGCTGTGGGAGGATTTGGTGAATAACCCTAAGAAAGGAGGAGGTGGAGATGACGTCAACAGAAAGAAGATTCAGTGCGCCGAGAAGATGATCAGAGGGGCATTTGTGGAACTCTACAGAGGTTTAGGCTTGCTCAAAACATACAGGTTTTTTGTCTTCTCCAATTTTTTTTTTTTTTTTTGCATTATTAAATTATTTAGGGGAAACAAAATTGAAGGTTCCTGCAATTTAATTATATTTGTAATTAGTGTGATTTTTTTGGCAGTTCACTGAATATGATTGCATTCACAAAGATATTAAAGAAATTCGACAAGGTAAGCCCCCAATCAGTTAATTCATTTTAATTAATGATTTAATTCTAAAACTGTTGATTCGACAAATGCGTTTCATTTTGCATGAACAGGTATCGAATCAGCAGGCGTCTGCAAGTTACCTCAAAGTAGTGAAAAGATCAGATTTCATTAGTTCAAATAAGGTATGAATAATTTGCTTGCAATTTGAGAGTTATGCTTTATTAGATCCTTTCTTGTAGAAATAGAATGCTCGGTATTTTTCACTGACTAGTTTAGTTATTAATTCGAGCTTTCGTTTTTTAGCAGAGTTATATATAATTGTTCATTCTTTGTGGTTTAATTAATCAAAAATTGTACGTTGTATTGTGGGAAGGTGGTCAAACTAATGGACGAAGTAGAGACTTTATTCACGCAACACTTTGCCAACAATGAGAGAAAGAAAGCAATGAAGTTCTTGAGACCCACACACCATAAAGAATCTCACATGGTTACATTTTTTGTGGGTAAGGAAATATGCCATTTTAGTATGTTTATAGCATTTATTTGATAAATTTTATTGATAAATAGAAAAAAGAAAAAAAAATCGAACTCTCATGGACATGAGTCTTTTCGATATGACCAAGTTATTTGACCATATGATCTCTTACAAGCTCTAATTATAAGATCATGTGTCAATTTTAGATTGGTGATACAAAGATTTTTAGTTCGGAATATTGTGTTTGTTGTTGCAGGTATATCCACAGGCAGTTTTGTTACATTGTTCATCCTTTATGCAATATTGGCACATCTGAGCCGTATGTTCTCTCCAGCAACAAAGCAAGCTTATATGGAAACTATCTACCCTGTTTTCAGGTTAACTTTTCTCTTCTCTCTTGCAAAAATAAAGTAAATAAAAATGCTCAATGCTAAATCTATTATTATGTGTATACAATGTGCAGTATTTTTGCATTGCTAAGCTTGCACTTGTTTATGTACGGGTGCAACCTCTTCATGTGGAAGAGCACAAGGATCAACTACAACTTCATATTCGAATTTCAACCGAGCAATGCGCTCAAGTATAGAGACGCTTTCCTAATTTGCACCTCTTTGATGACAGCTGTCTTCGGGGCTATGGTCATCCACCTAATCTTACTCTCCAAGGGCATCTTCTCTCGTCAAGTCGACTTCATTCCCGGGATTTTGCTTTTGGTATATTTTCATATTTTTTTAATGTATTCATAGTTTTTGACTTGTTCAAAATCAAGAACGAAGTAGGAAAACTAACCAAGAAATTTAGACAAAGTTTTTTAATGATGTTGTTCTGTATGGAAATTTCAGTGTTCGGTTCTAATTCTGATATGCCCGTTGAACATCTTCTATCGGCCAACACGGTACTGCTTTCTTAGAGTCATACGAAACATTGTTTGCTCTCCATTTTACAAGGTACTTCTGAATGAGAATAATGCATTATATATTCGATTATCTGCTTCCCATGTGTCTAATATAGTAAAATGTTGTATGTAGGTTTTGATGGTTGACTTCTTCATGGCTGATCAACTGACAAGTCAGGTAGCCTAGCCACTCTACTATACTATCATTTTCTAGACAATTCGAAAAAAACGATGGCACCTTGTTTTTCCCCTAATCTTGATTTTTATTTTCGCAGATTCCATTACTAAGGCACATGGAATCAATAGCTTGCTATTTTATCTCCGGAAGTTTCAAAACACACCGTTATCAAACTTGCAAGTCCGGGAAGCTCTACGGGGAACTTGCTTATGTCATCTCCTTCGCGCCCTATTTCTGGCGTGCAATGCAGGTATGTATATTTTATCGAATATTTCCAACATACTGAATCAATTTTTTTCGTTTTTCCATTTAACATGTGACGATGTATGTTGTAATATCTTTTTAGTGCGCGAGAAGATGGTTTGATGAAGGTAACCCGGACCACCTTGCTAACCTTGGTAAGTACGTCTCGGCTATGGTGGCAGCTGGGGCTAGGCTAACGTACACCAGACAACCGTCACAGCTGTGGATGGTTATAGTTATAGTGACATCACTAGTGGCGACAGTTTATCAGCTGTACTGGGACTTCGTTAAAGATTGGGGTTTTTTTGACCGAAAATCGAAAAATCTTTTTCTCAGAGATGATCTTGTGCTGAAGAATAAAGGCATTTATTATGTATCCATTGTGAGTTCTCGTTTTTTTTTTTTTTTTCTTGTGTAAAAGAAAAGATCGGAGCTTATGATCATATGAAATTTTATTTCCCAGGCTTTAAATTTTGTACTAAGACTAGTATGGGTGGAGACTGTGATTGGATTAAATATCGGGATGTTGGAGACAAGGATGCTCGAGTTTTTCCTGGCTTCTCTGGAGGTCATTCGGCGTGGACATTGGAACTACTACAGGTGAGAATATCAGAATCAATTTAGTAAAATTGCATTATTTGAATTGTGTATAATAATATTAATAATAATTCAGATTGGAAAATGAGCATCTGAACAATGTTGGCAAGTTCAGAGCCGTGAAGACAGTTCCGTTACCGTTCAGGGAGATGGACTCTGATTGACGAAATATTAAACGGCACTTGTTTTGTACAATCGGAAATTTCTAACAGAAATTTGATTGTGTGAATATAATATCGGCATGAGAAATATATGTCTTTGTATTACAGTTGATAAGAAATCAAATTCATTTAACATGCCGAGATTTTTTCTTGTTGGCATTGTACATAGTATTTGACATTCCTATATTGAAACATCAACTTTGTTTCAATTCTCTCTTCTTCTTTCTCTCTCAATAAATATTTTAGGACTGGGCATTCAGATCGGGATTAGGAAACCCATCCTATCCCATTCGGAATTTTACTTATTGGGTCGAATCTTTTTCGGGATTTCAGAAAATCCCATTTTTTAAGAAAATTTGCTGCATCATCAATGAACATCAACTTTAAGACAGTGAAAATCACACACAATTTGATGGTTCCAAAGTAAATGTTTCAACAAAAATACACACAATCCTATGTGTACTAATACACATGTACGAAACACCATAGCATACGACATTAGATAATTCCCACATAGAATATTCAAAAAAAAAAAAAAGAAGAAAGATCATATGATACAGTACCTATAAACATAGCAGAATTCTGAAAGAAAAAAAACACCACAATAAAAAATAAAAACATTTAGGAAAAGAACAAGCAATAAGTCATTGCTAAATCCATGGCACTCTCTCTCTACAGCAAGTACCTCCACTGAGCAGGACGATCTTTCGATATCAGCAAAACCCTCGAAGACGAATAATCGAAAGAAGGATAATACATATCATCCGGCCCAATAGCTTCTTTCACATTTATCGGGCTCTTTAAAGACATTAATCCATCTTCCTTAAACGAGTCGAAAACAAACAAACCAAGCCCGCAAACTCCCATCACAAAGTTCGAATTTCCCCAAACCTGCGCAAGTGCTGCGTAGGTGCTATTAGCATTCGATTCCGGCAAAGCAAACGTGCTCACAATCCTCTGTTTGCGCAGCGAAAACTGCTGGATTTCCGAAGAGTACTGCTTCTTCGCAGCTGATTTTAAACTCGAGCATCCAACGAAAATTGAATCTCCACGAGAATATGCTGACTGTACGCTCACTCCAACTTTCGGTATCTTAAGGCCTATACCAGATGGGCTCCGAAAATCTAGCACGTTGATCGAATCAGAAGTGCAAAAAACACCGTCGTTTCCCTCTGCTTCCGCCGAACTAATTCTGCATTAAAAAAAAAAACATGTAAATATGTATATAAAAAAAATATCGATTCTTGAATTAATAACACGTTACCTTCGTCTAACCCCTCCGCCGATTTCTGCATCCGTATTATTCACATGAAGAGCAGTAATTCTCCGACCAGACGAAGAAACAGACATCAATGCCTGAGAATTAAGAGAGCTGACATCCCACAGAGAAACAGCATCCGATTCTGCAATTACCACTTTTCCTCTGTTTCTCCACTGCACAGGGTTAGCGTAATCCATCGCCATCACAGGCTTTTGCAGCTCCCATTTCATTACTTTCTCCCCATCTCGAATATCGTAAATTTGGACCGTCCTCTGACAGCTGGCAGCTGATGTAATAAGTGGGCCGCATGGACTATACCACCATTGTCTGTTTTCAGTAGCCATGGTAGTGAACATAGCATTTCTTTGATACATATTGTTGTTCGATAAAGGAGCGAGGACGGTGTTCACACATGTGGCTTCTTCGTCATCCATATGAAAAGCTCGTACTTCTTTTGTGTAGAAATCCCATGAGCAAAAACCCGTGTGGATCGAATTTCCGGCCGATGCCGCTACAACATATCTACCGGAGCATCCATCTGCACTCGGGGCTCGGATTATCCAACAATCTTGCCACATATTTGGTACCGCTCCACTCGGGGGCTTGTATTCAGCCTTCTCCTAAAAAAAACAAAAAAAATAAAAAATCAATCTTTTTTCGATAACTAATTCATTCAGCTAAATCAAGAATCAACAAAATGTTACAACGTACCTCACAGTTAGTAATGTCGTAGTACGAACAAGAGCTGTCATCGTGTGCAAGAAGAACAGCCTCTCCTTCTGAGACAAACCACCCTCCGGTCGATGTTTTGAATCCGATATCGTTCAACTTGTACTTACAATTTTCTTCCACCTCCTCTTCGAATTTCATGGCTGGTTCTCTCTCTTGGTCGTCGAATTCGTCGAGATTTTCGTCCGCAATCAGCATAGCCTCAATATCAGCTTCGTCTTTCAACGCATTTAGAGAAGAAGTTTCTGCTACAGAGGATGTAGAACTATCCATTTCTTGAACCTTACTTTCCCCTTCACCGACCAGCGATTCTTCCTTTCTCAAATAAACCGGGAAATTCAATGCAATAGAATTATCCACATTAACCTCGGAATCTCTGGATATTATTGCCTTTGATAACGTCCGATCTCTCATCAACTTATGATGAGGAAATAATCGTGCTTCCAACTCTTCAGCCTTCAAACCCTTAACGAGACTTTTAGCATCCGTAACTTCCTTATCTTCTTTCTTATTCTGATTTTCTGTACTTTTCACTAACCCTATCTTGCCATTTTCGTCGCTAGTAACATGAACCATCGCCCGCTCGATTCCTGTAATTTTTTCCTGAAGATCGGACAAGATCAACTTGGAAGCATCCGGATTGTTCATATCCAATATCTCTTTAGTCCTACTTATGTCGGTCGCGATTCTCTTCACTTTTCCCTCCAAAAAGGCAAGTTTTTCGTGGAGCTTACTAGGATACTTGTTGGGAACATTTGCTCTGACGATACCTGCACAGTTACCGTCTTTGTTCGTCATTTTCGACTCTCCTGTACCCAACCCAGATACAACTCCAGTGGTGCAAGATTTCGACTGTAAACTGGATTCCTCATTCGAATTCTCAACATACGATCTTTTCACCATTACCGAACCCAGACTCTGCTCTTTTTTACCGTTTGATTCCGTACTGTTGGCTATCTCATTTTCTTGAAAATCACCTTTCAACTCCTCCAATTGTTTCCCAGTTTTCTTGAAATCATTCGAAACCTTTTTCTCAAGATCTGAACTTCCTTTTATATAACTACTCTCATTATTCACAAATAAAATCTTGTCCTTCTCCTTTACTTGAAATCCCCCCACCAATTCACCAAGAGCCTCCTTATTTTTCGCAGGATCTTTCGAAACCCTTTTCTCAATATCAGATTTTTGACAGTATTTTTCATTCAAACCCTTCAAATTAACACCGTTTACTTTCCTCTGAGATGGGCCCACAGAAACCCTAGAAGGATTTTTCCTCAAATCGGATAAAACCCTAGTAAATTCAGATGGACTAGAGCTCCTACCTCTCGGAACCGACGAAGTCGACCACCTTGAATGTGGCTCCTCCACCGCCGGAGCCGCCGCCGCCGACTTGTCTGTCCGAGCCATGGGACGTATACTGGGCTTCTGGGTTGCAGATCGAAGCCGAGATGTTGGCCTGGGATTCTCCTTCCCTGTGGAAACAGACTTCCCGGTAGCTGGGGATATTTTTCCGGTAGGAACTGCGGCTATTTTCCCAGCGCCGGCGCTGGCGCCGACGCCGCGTTCTTGAACCCGGCGTGCCGATGACGTGGACATCTTGGAATGAAAATTAAATAGTGGTACTGTTTCTGTGCGTTTTTTCTAGTGTGTTGTAGGTGTGCAAATGGGGAAGAATGTGAAAATATGGATTTATTTGATTTTTCTTTAATTTTTCGAGGAATGGGGGGAAAATGCAAATCTTTTGGGATTTTGAAAATATTTGGAGAGTCGTCACTTCACAAACAGCGATTTTAAGTATATATATTTTGATGATTGCGACTTGTGCTTTACCAATAATTTCAGTGTTTGACAGATCTACTTTCTTTATTTGAAGAGATAATAAATAAGCGAAAAATACAGTTTCCACCCCTCAAGTTTACACAAATTACATAGTTGGTTCCCTTTGTTAAAAATAAAATACATTTGGTTTCTCATATTTCAAAACTTCGACACTTTTAGTCTTGTTCGTCAATTTTTCGTTAAAACTAATGGAACCAAACGTGTGCCCATCACTACCGTAAGTGACGGAATAACGGTTAATTGACGGAAATAATCAAAAGTGCCAAATTATTGAAACATGGGGGCCAAATATATTTTTTGTAAACATAAAGGATCAAATATGGAATTATTACAAACTTGAGGGGTGAAAACTGTACATTTCCCAATAAATAATATTAATTTAATTTCCTAAATTAGTTTTTGAAGTTTTATACGGAAAAAAATGAAAGAGAATATCTTTCTCGAGCTAGTTGGATTCATTGACACGTCACCACACCGATATTTCGAAGACACGCGTCACCATTTCAGCCCGTCTCTTTAAACCGAGTCCACCAATAAAAAGATGTGCATTTTGTATACAAACAAACACCTTCCCACCACACATTCAAAACACAAACACACACCGACGGAACTCAATCGGCAACAATGGCTTCTCTACTTCACCCAACACTTCCTCTCTGCCGCCGTCACAATTCGCCGTCGATAATAACCACCTCAATTTCCGCTTCCGCTTCCGGCGAATTTGTATCGATCCGCCGCCGGAGAAACTGTAATTTGAAGAAAGGAGGTGGCTGCCGGTCATCTTCTAGTGACGTCACATTCATTGAGCCTCCCTGGGCTGCACAGTCCAAAGCAGATCTTATTGCTTCCCTCAAGATCAAGTTATTGGTGTGTATTAATTCATTCATTCCCAATTCTTAATTATTTTTATTTGTTTCTAACTGAATCGAATCGAGTCGAGCCGAACGCATGTTTGTTTAAACTTGATTTCGTTTGCATATTTAATATTTTTTGTATGATCGAGCTCCGAACGAACTTAATAGCTTATCGAATGAAAGTACGTGTTCAAGCTTTGTTGGTCAAACAAATTAAGCTCAAACGAGCTTTTAACGAATGATCTCGAATTGAATATCGATTGAAATTGACTGAATTTATGTTGCTTGTGTCAAATTGATATCATGAGGTAAGGTCAAATTACAAAAAAAAACCCTCTTATTTGGGTAATTGCAACCACCTCTTCAACTATGAATCTTTCTTACGCCTCCACCTTATCAGTGTCAAATTTAGTGGAATCTTCTAAATTATGTGAGAATATTGTTTAAAAACCTTCAAAAGTTCATTCAACTTTGATACTCTTTCTTGCAATAGCAGAGTTAATTGAGCCGTGATTTGTAATTGCAGAGTGCTGTTTCTGGATTAAACAGAGGACTCGCTGCGAATGAAGACGACCTTCGAAAAGCTGACTCCGCAGCAAAAGAACTCGAAGCAGCTGGCGGCACAGTCGATCTCTCAGCCGACATTGATAAGCTACAAGGCCAGTGGAAACTCATTTACAGCAGTGCTTTCTCGTCTCGTACTCTCGGCGGCAGCCGCCCTGGCCCACCCACCGGAAGACTTCTCCCTATAACCCTCGGTCAAGTATATATAATACCCCTCCTATTTTCTCATGAAATTTTCGACTTCTTTAAAAATATCTTGTTAATCTTGTAGTAATACATTTCTGTTTTTGATATATAAGGTACTCCAAAGGATTGATGTCTTTAGCAATGATTTCGACAACATAGTCGAACTCGAATTGGGTGCACCGTGGCCTTTGCCACCTGTCGAAGTGACTGCCACCTTAGCGCACAAATTCAAACTCATAGGTATGAAGCTCTTATAAAAACTTTATTGATACCATAATTATTTTCTCAATTCATTTATTTTTAATTTTATTGTAATAACATTAATTTAAAACAGGAAGTAGTGGAATAAAGATAGAGTTCCAGAAAACAACTGTAAAGACAACGGGGAACTTATCGCAGCTACCTCCACTCGAGATTCCACAGTTGCCGGAAAATTTAAGGCCGGCGACTAATAGAGGAAGCGGTGAGTTTGAAGTTACGTATTTGGATTCCGATACACGCGTCACCCGTGGGGATCGCGGAGAGTTGAGGGTTTTCGTCATCTGTTAAGTTTTGATTTTTGTTATATTTATATGTACATCGATTGTACAGAAGTATACAATTTTGGAACATTCGAGTTTTTATGGAACTTGTTTTTCTTCTACACCATATTTGGGTACTGTTTTTCCAGGGTTAATTAATATATGCTACATCTTGTTTAATAAATATTTATTTTCTCTTTTATTTTAAATACTTTAAAGGTTATAATAATTAATATTTTCATGTAGTCCGATCCCTCAGCGACCAGCGTACGGTGAAGTCGATTCGCCGTGAGCCGTTTTGTCCTCTGGAAAATAAGATAGCTTTTCAACTGAGATAACTCAACAACACATGTGTTCTACTAATGCTACTTCACCTTTTAAAAATGGTGTGCTGTAAAATAAACTCTATATAGAACGAACGAGCACTTTGTCCATTTATCCATTTTAAAAAAAACAAAATGAATCGAATAGCACTACCTCCAATAATCTTCCTCAACGTGTCGATCAAATGGCATCCATAAAAACATTTTCCAAAACAGCTAATCGAGACGTGTCTATTGATCTTCCAGCAAGTTTATGTAACAAAGCCTGCATTGTAGTCTTCAAATGCTTCCTCTCGTTTGGCTCTTGCCATAAAGCTAATAGTACATCAGGTGGAAACACCGGTGCTGACTCAGCTTGAACTCGTGCACCGTCTATTTCCATTCCGTTCAATCTGCAAAATATTAAATTTGTTAACAAAATGATTATCTATATATACACACTGTGCGTAATGTAATGTGCGCGAGTAAATCACCTGTTTATGATATTTAACATGTTTGGCCACTCATCAAGTTCAAAGTGCACATCTAGCATACCGGGTGTTCTCGTGAAAGAAGCTCCAACTTTTCCGAGCAATCTACATTCCGCCAGAATATTCTTCAGCTTAAATTGATTCCTCGCTATAATCCTCACCACTGTAGTTCTTGGTGAATCGACTCTCAGCATTACCAAACGCCTTCCCAAAACATTGATCCATTGTTTCGCCAGAGCCCTTTCTTTCCCAATTTCCGACTGAAAATAAAATAATAAAAAATTCAAAATCTCGATTAGTGATCTATGATTCATTGATTTGAGAAAATCAGAACTTTATTATACCTCAAACTCAACATAAGCAACAGAATCTGAGGATCCCAAAAAATAACCGGATATATTGGTCTCACAGAATGACAGAGCTTCTTCAATATGATTTGAACTTATCTCACGGCTTAAAGATTCAATCTTTATTGTTCGAGTGGGGTTCTTTACTAATGCAGCTGGGGTACTACGGTCACCAATCAAGCTAGGAATAGGAGTTTTTACGTTTCTTTTTCTTGTCGAAGAAGCTGATTCTACAGTCACAATCCCACCAGCAACTAGCAAGTTAGTTTTTTTTAGTGCTTTGTTGAACCCTTCTCTCGTCTGCAGTCACAAAAAGAAAAAAGAATAAAACGGGATCCAAAATAAATATAACAAACAAACGGTAAACAAAACGTATATTTCAGTTTTCAGCAGCAAGTCTGAAAAAAGAATGGCCACTGACCTTAAAATAAATGTAGCCAGATTTGAACAGAGAACCTTCGGCGTAAGGAATTTCAATCTTCGATATTTCCCCACAAATCTCAAAAGATTGAACTATGTGAGCGTCGGTAACATAGCTGCGCAGGAATCTTATTAATACTTTATTTTCCTTCGATTTTTCTCCTTCAAAATGTGTCTTCTTTGTGGAGCGAGGTCTTTGCAAATTAGCTTCCGATGAGTTCTCTTTAACCACCACACTCACTTTGCTACTTGAACTCGAAGGTTCCGAATCCTCAGCCAGCCGCATAAAGTCGATCAAACCGGATATGACAGAACGTTTATCAGCATCCTCTGTACTAGGTTGTTCGTTTGAATTCTGGGTCATAGGTTGATGTGTAAAGGCGAAACTCCTCGGCTTATTATATTCAACCTCCCCTGCTGACTGGGCATTAGCTGATTTCGTAGGACAATCTTTTAAATCAAGTACCTTCTGAATGCTATTGGATGGAGTCGAACTTTCACCCCCTTCGTACCTTACATTCTGACATTCTTGAAGATTGTTTTTGCATTTATTATGAGGAAACTCCTTTGAATCGCCATCTTGTGAGCCGTTTGCTGGTTCACTCTCCAACGGACCGTTTGATAGAGACGAATATTCGGACTGTGTATCCCTGTATTTTGCATAACTCAAGACAATGTCAGAGATTGTTTCCTCGGGTTTTGGTTCCTTATTCTCGGTCATGGTTCCGGTTGGAACATTTCTGAATAAATCTGTTAATGTCTTGGGCTTATTTGAGCCGCTGTTTGCTGCCAATTCGTTCCTAATAAATGCTGACTTGGAGACGAGATCTTGTTTCTTCTCGGAATGCCTAGAGTTCGTTCAATCACGAAAGAGTTAATAAAACACAAAACAAAGAGTGGATTGAAATGAAAGCACAAAAATTAACAGCCCATAAGAAACAAGGAAAAAGCAAATTCATAGACAACATGTCCTCTTCATATAACCCGAACTCTAGTCACACAACACACACACACACACACACACACACACACACACACACACAACACACACACACTCACACTCACACTCACACTCACTCACACTCACACACAAACACAATGGGGAGCTAAAACAAGAATCCGGGTTCAAACTCAGCAGTAAAATTAGCATTTTATATACTAAATTTTTTTATTTAAAAAAAAAAAAAGAAAGATGATTTACTCTTGTGCAAATGGTTCCGCTGCCACGATACTCGTCTCCTGCTCGATAGATTCTGTATCCAACTGCGGTGGGTTGTCGTTGTCGACATTTGGCAGCGCAAAGCAACATCTCGTTCTTGCAATTGAAAACCCTGCAAAAAAAAAAATTTAATAAATAAATAAATAAAAAAAAATCTGATGAATCAGTACAATCAAGGACGATTTAGACCGATAATACCAGAATCGATCCTTCTATATTTTGGTGGAGGAAAATGAGAAATACGGTTGTGAGCATTTTTACCTAATCTGGAAATTTGAAGGCTCGATTTTGGTTTAAGGAGATGAAAGAGAGACATTTGCAAATCACATGAACATGAAATCAGCAGAGAGGGTTTTTCAGAGGTTTTAGTGAAAATGGAAAATTGTTGGCTATGAAATTACTTAATTACCCCTTCATTAGGAAATCTTTTATGCATTTATTTACTACGAAAATAGAAACATTTCAACCATAATTTTCCGTGATTAAAAATTAAGGGGAAATTGCATATAAACCCATGACACGTGCTTAATTAAAAAAGTGGACAAGCTACTTTTCTCTTTTGCGAATAAGTCCATTCCATCCAAAACAAACTCTACCATACCTACCAAAATTACCCCTAATCATTTTGGACACCCCTAGTTCGTGATTTAAACTTCAAGCGTACCCATTATTTCACATTAAACTTAATTTTAACAAATATTGTATATTAACCACATTTGACCAATTTTAGCTCACCGTTCCCCCACCACCACCACCACCCACAACCACCACCCCCACCACCACCCGCCGCCATCACCAATTCAATAGAGTGGCAATTCTGTAATCACTTGATGAGTAGCAGTTCTGTAATTATTGTATGAGTGTGTCAAAAGTGTGTTGAAGTGTGTGTATATGTGTGTGGTTGGGTGTCAAAAGTGTGTATGTTTGTATGTGTGTGTATATATACGTGCGTTCGTGTGTGTGTGTGTGTGTGTGTGTATCTGTGTCAAAAGTATGTACAAGTGTGTTTTTATGTTGACCAAGTCTTCTTCTCAAGCAAATTTGATAAACCTGTGGGGATTCATGTGACTTGAATGAACAAAACTAGTCCTTGCATAAATGCATATGCAAAGTCTGAATATTTCTCATGAAGGACTGGGCAAGAGCTCTTAAGTCAAATTAATAACAAACACGAATCGAATACATTATAAAATCGAGTAAAATGTGTCTTCGCATTTTCATTATAATATACAGCAAAGTACTCGACGTGTGTATTTTCTACTTTAGCGTCTTCAAACTCTACGATGCTACTTTCTTTTCACTTGTTTTGCTCCGGAAGGGCGACAATAAAGAGAAATGACGAGATGCTGCGGGCAAAGTAGGAATTATTAGTAAATAATATTTTGTCGAGTGAAGTAAATAATATAAATAGGCGCAACCAAACTTACTCTTTTGTGGAGTATTGCTAGCAGTAGAGGTTTCAGCTCCCGAGATTAGACTCTTTAATGTGTGAACTGCATTATTAAACACTTAATCACTCACTAGATTGTCTATGTATGATTTTATATGAAATCTTCAAATTAAAGAAAAACACATTACCTTCGTTTGTTGAAGCCGTTTTCTCAATACCATCAACATTTTTATCTACTGACGACGAACTCCGATTCTTCCTTCCAAACTTCAAAAGGCGTCTAAAACCCTTTGGTGATTCCTTTACAGAAGTTTTCTTCGAAGTTGCTTGATTTCTGTCCATTTTGGGGGCTTTTACACCATGAAGTTGAGTTTTCGCAGTTTCTTCAGCTCTTGATAGCAGCTCCGGTTTTGCTAACGGTGCTTTGCTATACTCTGACTGACGAGTGCAATGGTCTTTCTCTGAACAGGCGGCAGTCACCTGACAACACATCATAGTTGATTAGGATCCTAATTTAATATTTAAAACAGAGTAAACAAGGAAAAATACCTCATTATAATCTGATTGCTTTTGGACTTGGGAAGTTATAGATTCTTTATCAACTCGATACACGGTTGAAGGAGGAGCGTGTATAGGAGCCGACTCTGGTATCACAGTAGTTTTCTCTCCTTTGTCACGATAATTATGCTGCTTACTCCGTACCTCTGGTTCTCTTTGTGATGAAGACGAAGTTGGAAGAGAAGGCTTATTAGACTCAAGCACCAGAACAGTTTTCTCAACTACAGAAACGTCATCTGCATCAGTCTGGCGTGCTGTCTTATTATTACTTATATTTATTTCAGCATTTCCAGAAGGCCTTGTTGCATTTATCTTTTGGCTGTCCTTCACTGCTGATTTGCCCTCACCTCTATTTACGTGTAACTTCGATGTCTTGATCTTCGATTCAGGTAGAGTTGCAGTTTTACTTCTATCAGGGTTGACGGCAGCAGATACTTTGTTTCTCTCTGGACCATCAGACAACTTCCGCTTTAGTACCGATTCAGCACTTCGTGCTTTTATCGTAGTAAGAGGAGAGTTTGTGATTGTTTTAGGCTCTGATAACCTTCTAATCCGAGACATGGAGGCTTTAGTATCAGGTGTAACACCGTTGCTTTCTCTTTTCATCTCGGATATTGATGAAGAGGACCTGGTTACCCTATTCCCTGCCATGTGGATAACTTTGGAGGCTTTATATGACTCGGTTGATCCAGGCGAAATTCTGATTTTGGATCTCTGCAAGGGTGATGATAGTCCAGGCTCCGAATCACTGAACTTGGATCCTCTATTAGTTGTGTTAGAAAATTTTGGTTGCAATTGCTTTGTCTGAGGAGATGGTGTGGATACCTTTCCGGAGGTGGAACCGCCTCTAGCTGCAATTCTCTTTTGTCGCTGCAGCTTTAAAGATTCAATTCGCTTCATTTCTGTCTCTTCCTGTAAAGAATTAAAACTTTGGAATTTAGAAGTCTATTGATAAGAATAAAAATTGCATTATTACAAAATATAATTTATGTATGTAACGACAAGGTCCGTGAGGGCCTCAACTAAGCAACATGAAGAGGACTGAAAAATATACATCAATGTGTCATTCACTTCTAATTATGGTGTACCTTCTCTTTCTTCATTTTTTGCAGATTAGCTTTGTAGGATCTCAGACTTTCAGCCCGGGCTCGTGCCTCTTCTAAAGGACTCAGCTTCGACAATTTGCCCTTCCTAATAGCACCTCCACTTCTTTGTTTGTGCGAAGAGTCTGGAGTGACCTTTGACATCCTATCCTTGTCCGATTTCCTTGACCCACCCTTCACATCACTTGCATTTGTTTTCCCTTCCTCGCCTGACACTTTTGCACGGACCTGCATTTCGTAGTCCGGAGCAAGGTCATATCCGATGGACCTCTTATCTGTCCCGCGTTCAGGCCTCAAGCTCAAATCATGAGGCTCATAGTTTACTTTGCTCTTACTTCCCTTGGACTCCATCTTTTGGTACTTTGATGGAATCTCAGAATCTATGTTAATAGCAGTTCTATCAGTTCCTCCAACTTGATCTAATGACATTGACCTAAATGGCACAATCAAAGTTTCTTCTGCGATTCCATTTGAGGAATCTATATTTATTTTACCAACGGCACCCTCAAAACTGTCCATGGCTAATGGATCTGACGAATTCCTGAAATTCAAATGGTTCCGTTGACTGCCAACTATAAATTCTTCGTTCGACCTAAATAAAATCCCCCTTCCATTACTTTCGGAAGAATGGATGTCTGTTTCATCATTGCTTCCCTTGAAGTCATTATCTGCACCGGAAAATAAAAATTCATCACCTGATCCCCTGGGCCCACGAGACATACTTCCACTGATTCTGCGGATGTCTCTCATCCTAGTATCTTGTATTTCACCTTTATCCTGTGCACGAAGAGCCAATGTGTCATCACTTGCACTGTTTTTGTGTCTCTTTATCTTCACACCCTCATTTTCAGCTTGAGCATCTTCATCATTTCCTCTCAATAAACAATCTTGAAATGCCTGCCAGTGTCTATCATCAGTATCCTTTCCCAAAACAGAGACCTCGTCATTGCCCAAGTTCAACTTATCCCCAGACTTCAAATGGATTCCTCCACTTTTCGAAGATGCTTCATCAATATCCGAGTGTGAATCTGAGCTCGTTTCGCTACCAGTTTTCTTCTCTTTAGACGTGATATAATTAAGGTTTCGTATTACAACCGTGCCTGAATGCTTTCCATTAGAACCCACAGACTTTCTTCGTGGTTTTCGACTGTGTGAAACTTCTGCATCTGATGCCATGTCATCCAGCGATTCTGTTCTGTCAACATCTCTCGACCCTGACCCGTTATTACTGTTCCCAACATCAAAGGATTGCCTTTTCTTTCCTGAATGAGGACCAAAATCTGAAGGGGATTGCTCTGTAGAATAGTGATGTGGCTGATAAAAAGAACCATTTCCTGTGTAAGTCGGGTAGTATGGCATTCCTTGAACAGGGTACGCTTGAAATATGGGTTGGGCCCCACCGGGAGCATGCATAGGCCATGTAGGAAAAACAGGATGAGGAAACTGTCCTTGAAAATATTCGTGTTGACCATTTGGGGCTGGGCTACCTGCTGTAAGCCAAACAAATACATGATTACTCTACCATCTTCAAGAAGAAATATAGAAAGAAAGAAACCACTTAATTGAAGTAGAATACATTTTATATCAAATATAACATTGAGCGATTCTAGTGAATATTTTGTGCACTAAAAGACACTTCTAGAACAGATATACCACCTCTTGGCAACAAACATATAACGGTGTGTTTCATTGAGGTGGTCCAGTTTTAAGGCTAATTTCCCTCTGAACACCAACAGTTGGTTAAAAGGTGTTTCAATATTGCAACAGCTCATCGCCAAATAATATACTATTTCCTACTAAGAAATGATTGTAAAGCAACTCAGACGGTGTTAGACGTCAAAGTGAAATGCTATGGCGTATTGATATTTAATCGAATTCGATGGTAAGATTTAAGATATTCCGATGACACCCATACAGTAAAAGGTAAAGAGGAGACCAGGATTCTAAGCTAGTGAATAATTGATTACACATGTCATAGTAAATATGTTCAACTTGTGATATGTATTCTTTCTGAGGAGTTGAAGTAAAGAATTACCTGGAGAGAGGTAAAGTCCCTTCACTAACGGGTATGACAAGACAATATTTACAAAGGAAGGAAAATGGACTAATTTCAGTCAAACTAAAATACCAATAAGCAAAATATGTTCTATAGGATACACCAAAATTTGAAAACTCGAACCATGTTTCTGTAAGGATGCTAACATGTGACATGAAAACTAAAATATTTTATAGAGACGAAATAAAAGATGTAGTAATATGAAAATTAGTTGAATATAAGTAGAAAAACATTTATATTTTTGGTTAAACACAGGAATTTTCATTGGAGACCTTCAAAGACTTGATCTTACCAGAATTTATTGTTGATCCCGAATCCCCATTATTTTCTGCAGCCAGCTCAAGGTTGGATTTATCATGTTTGTTGGGTGTATGAGAGAGAACAACACCGGATGGCTTCATCGGAGACAATTCTTCAATATCAAGCCATTGCCCTGTTTCATGCTTACTCTTCCACAGATCCATGAACCTTGAGCATGCATGCCTGTTGAACAGATGGATAGAAATTTATAGACCGAGCTACCTCTAGCATTAAATGGTTCTGCTTCTAATCATGTATACACTTGCCAAAGAGGGGGCACAAGAAGAAGCTTACATTAAACGCATGGCTCCAAAGCTCTCAGCAAAAGTGACAAGAGGTGCGACGAGATCGATATCAAAACCTGCTGCTACAGCACGTGCAAAGGCCATTCCTTGTTCCTTTTGTAGCACTCTTTTACGTGTCTCGAGGACTTTGAGAAGCTGAACTCTGGTTCGGTAATTAAACAAAATAAATCAAAGTTGGTTCAACAAATCTCACATATTATTTCCTCGATCAATTATCTAAAGGTGAGAGCAACCACCAATCATAAATAACTAAGTCAAATTAACTTATTTTTCTCTAGGCAGGTGGCACTTTCTCAATGAAATCCCCGAGATGTTTACAAATACTCTCTTCCTTTATCTTAATTTTCCACTTTTCTTTTAGGTGATCAAATTGGATTGCAAGGGGAAGAAGGATGTATATAGGTGCATTGCCTTTTTTTGTCATCTGAAGACTAAGTTTTCAGAGTTTTCAGCATTAATCAGAACTACCCTATAACTCCAGGTGTCGATCCTATGGTAAACGGTCTAATCACTGCTAGAAGTCTAGAGATTTAGTTTATTCCTATATTCGTACAGGATGAACCTACAGTACAAATGAAAAGGACTCATCAAAGAACATAGATATTGTAGGGTCTATTCTATGATGCCACTGCATTACATACTTTGAATTCCCCTCCGGTGAACTTGATTCATTGGCTTCAGGTGGTGGTGCCCCAGGCTGTCGTAAAAATGAGATGAAGTAAGAATATATGTATAAAGGGAATCAGAGGGAAAAGCGAGCTGAGTGCCTAGTCACCGTGTAAAGGACAATTGCGTTTTCCACATTAGCATTGGGCGAAGATTTTTCACCTGTCCATAATTTTATGTGATTAGTACAATATTACTCACTGCAAAAGTCACTGACAAAGACTAAGATGTTAAGTAGTTACATATTCTCAGCACTAATTTACACAGATAAGGAGAAAATGGGTATATCAATATAGATGCCCACACTCTGAACTCAAAAAGCCTCATATTTTCAACTCTACCTTGAAATCAATTTTGAAAAACAAAGGATGGGTGCAAGGGTACAAAAACACAAAAGATTCAGTAATTAATACAGTTGAGATATATCATGAAAAATTGTCCAAAACAAGAGAGATTCAAAGACACGAGCTGCGCCTCTTTAGAAAATGAAAATATCGAAATATAGAGTTCTGTTTTTCAGGTACCTTCATATCCACGTAGAGGTTTACTTTGTGGGGTTTCTACCTGTCAATAAAAGACTATTAAATAAGCAAACATGAAGTGACAAGCTTTGAGAAATATCACATATGTCAGTAGCTTACAAGTCGTTGCCCTGCATAATTGCTCCTTTGTGTGGAAATTGCCTCCTCGATCTGTAAGATTTCAGTTTCTATTGTGTAGACGCGTTCCAGGATCTCAGGAGTGCTCACAAAACGGACAAACCTGTTCGAAATAGCAAATATTAGTTCTTTCTTATCACCAATTCTTGGTAAGGACATGTAACAAATCCCTGGGGCAGAAACATAGCTCCACTCTTTTACAAGGATTAATGAAGACCATTCACCAAGTAATAGAAACGATATCTATGCCAAGTATTGGTAGTATAGATAAATAAGATGATTGATTGAACATTCGAATTAATGGTGTACCAGTCAACCCCATAGTTTCCGTAAGATTGATCATAAAACTTAGTGGCAAAAAAAAAAAAAGCAACATATCCACTGGGTTTTTTTTTTAAGAGGGGAACTCCATATATTTAAATATTCTCCTTATATTTGAAGGAGGTTCCTTTTTTGTAGTATGATAGCATATAAGGTGGTCGAAGGATGAGATTCATTTCTCATATTTGGTTCGACTGCATATGAGGTTGGAGCTCCCATAGACAAAATAGGATTGTTAGACAAACGAACATCACAATCTCAGCAGCAAATTACCAAACCTTTAAATAAATTCGACATGCAATGTTGTTTTCCAAAGCAAAGGAATACACAACTTGCCAGATTTATTCCATTTATTATCTCTTACCAAAAAAATAATAATAAATAAACAAGATCATCCAAAAAGCATTCAATATCATCGGTGAGCAATCTTGACTTCAGGTCGTAACTGAAAATGCACTATAGTATCATTATGCTATTATTCTCAAATCAAATTTCTATGAGAAATGTTCATGCGGGTTTTCTAAGATAAGAAGAGTACGTATGAAATAACTAAGAAAGCATATAGATGATTAGGAGCCACATAAACATATCTCCGTCATAAAACCAGATATAAGCAAGTAAGGTAAATTTTATACACTAGATGCAATAAAATGCACCCAAACCTTTCGAGAGTAGCTTTTGTAAACCACGGTGCATCACTGCCAGTTTCTGGTTCAAGCAAGATTGAATAACCACCTTCAGCAATTTGATCTTGAGCAGTCTTCAGATGTGCAAGAAATGGACTTAACAGTCCCGAAGCAATTTTCTCTTTCTTGCCGTTTGCTATGATGATCAAGTCACACCTGATATACAGAGAAACACCGATATTAAACTTAATTGCTCCAACACACTTCAACTGCATAACCATCGCATTGGAAATTAGGACACTAAAACCAATCGATTTCATAAACAACCCCACAGATAACTCCATCCTTCAATTTTCAGAATCTTTTCTAGAATAGACTTCGTTCGCAATCCCCACGTCCCCAGCTAATTATGGTACCGACACCACAACACTTATCATCAACCATCAATTCACTAACTAAGAGTACAGATGAGTAAAAACTGCAAATTCACATGTACACAAATGACAGTAATTCAAAGGGAGAACTTCTAATGAAAGTTCTACATGATGGATACTATGCATGCCAAAATCTCCAAACACGGTAACAGACAAATGCAATTCACGAAAACCAGCCCAAAATAAAACCATTGAATAACTCCACACCATCAATTTATTTATTTACACCAGTACAAAAAACAAAAACAAAATGCCCACACATTCAAAACTACACAACAACAAAACACGAAATACATGAAAATCACGAATATACCTTGTCCGAGTTGGAGTGAGCTGAAAAACAGCGGAGCTCAGGCGAGTACTCTGCTTCATATCTTACAGCTGCGCTTCAGATCTCACCGGAAAATAATGTCTGGAAAAATGTTAGTCGCTCAGAGCGAGAGATAGAGAGAGAGAAAGTGAAGTGTTCGAGGAAATGCGTGACAGAAAATCAGCGGCGATAGAGACAAACAATTTGTATGTATGTATGTGTGTGTGTGTGTGTGTGTAAAGTGCGTGTGAGAGAGTGTGGCATTGGCGAATGATTGATTAAATGTTGAAGAAAGTAATTTCTGCTATTTGTAGAAAATAATTTAGATAAAGATTTGTAGGAAAGTTGATTCTGATAATTGTTCTGCCGACGGTGGACAATCGAATGAGTTTCCTTTTTTAATTGCGCTTTTATGTTTTAATTAATGATTAATTAATAACTCTTTTTGCAAAAATCCAAAAAAGAACAACTTTATTGTTTAATGATGATAAGTAAATATAGAAATCGGATGAATTGGATCGGAACTGGTTTTTTCGTCTTTCGGGTGGAATAATAATCGAGCGACAGAAGACTAATTCCAATTCAATTTTTTTTTAAAAATTGAATTTGAAACTTCAAAAATTGGAATGGGAAACTTTTGGAGTGGAATTGCGGTATTCGAAAATTCGATTTTGTATTGACTTAGAATTTTAGATTTCATAATAACATTGATAGTGTAAAATGTAATTTGTAAAATACATCGATTTTTTCTTATCGGGAATGGATTATGGAAATCGCAATCTTATGTATATTACAATTTCAATCGAAACAATTTTAGAAAATCAGAAACCGAATTTTTCAGAATTCAAAACGAAAAAATATTGATAGACATGAGATTTATTTTACAAAATAAAAAAAATGTTGATAATATTTTATATGTGGATTGAAATAATTTCAAAGTTCAAACATCGTATTTCTGTCATTTAAAAATATCAATACTGCATTAATTAATTTATTATATATTTGCCCTTACTTTTAATTTTATCAAACATTAACTTTCACATGTGGATAAAGTAAATAATAAAAAAAAATGGAAGGTCAATTTAGTTCCACTTCCATTACATATTATTTTAATTCAATTTTATTAACTTTTCTAATGCATGCTCAAAAATATAAGTATTGCATTGGAAGCAATAATAAGTAGGGAGAAATAAATATTAAATATAGCCATGTTATAATAAATATATATAATTAAATATAGAGGGGCCTTCATTTGGGACCATATTCATGATGAGCAATCAAGAAATAGACAAACACCATTAAATGCCCAACGGGACAATTGTGCTTTCCACAATATTGTTGTTTTTTTACCATCACTTTAATTCTTTTAAAATAATTTTCATTTTTTTAATAAATATGAATATGAACTTTATATACAAATTTACAAGATAATTAACATCTTCAATACTATATATTTGTGCGTTCAAAATATAAAAATGTATTTGAACATATAAGAGATTTTTAACAAAAAATGTGATCTATATAGTACACAAATTTCGAGATTCCGGTGGCGATTAAATAACTAGTGAGCCAATTTTTCGATGCTCTAGTCCAGGCGTAATCAAGAATAAACATATTATATACTATATATTTGTACATTCGAAAATATTAAAAGATGATAAACCATATAAGTGATTTTTGACAAAAACTATGAGCTATAGTATACAATTTTTTGGTGATTCTGCTCTAATTTAAAAATTAATGAAACAATTTTTAGATGAACTAGTTGTTGCCTAGTTATGAAAAAAAATCTTCTATACTATTCATTAGTGTGTAAGAAAATAAATAAAAATAATAATAATTTCAACATGTAATTAATAATTAGCAAAAAATGTGAGTTATTTACCTATTTGTGTATTAAATACATTTCCAAGTATTTATTTGAATGTGAATAAATATACAAAATAATTGAACATTTAAGTTATTTTTAGCAAAAACTGTTAGCTATAATAGCATACAATTTTCTGTGTTTTTTGTTTACGATTCAAAAACTAGTGAAACAATTTTTAGATGAACTAATTCATACATAATTACGAATAAACACATTCTATAATATATATATATATATATATATATATATATATATATACACACACACGCGCGCTTTATAAATATAAAAAAAATGATTTTGAACATATAAGCGATTTCTGAAAAAAAAATGTGAGCTATAGTATATACAATTTTCTGTGTTTTTTGCTTACGATTCAAAAACTAGTGAAACAACTTTTAGATGAACAAATTCATGCATAATTACGAATAAACATACTCTATGATATATGTACGCGCATTATAAATATAAAAATAATGATTTTGAACATATAAGTGATTTCTGAAAAAAAATGTGAATTTCGCTTGACGATTAAAAAACATAGTACGTACGCAATGACAACATACAGTAAAATAATAACACACAACGTATAACCTCGTTCGGGTAATACCCCAACTTCGCAGCCAAAATTAATATTATCCCAAACACCTTAATGGTTCAACACACAAACTGTTAGCTCGATTTTTTGTTCGACCCAATGCGGGTCGGACCGGATCAGTATGGATCCATATTACCACACCTAAATTTAAATATAAACTTCAAGAATTAGGTAATGGTGATCATCTCTCTTTCTAGGACCAAGAACACAAGATCAAGAAAAACGAAACGAAATTTCCAGAGAGCACCTTTTACTGCAACAATCATGTCTTCATTTGTACATCGTAAAAGTAAATACCCATATTTTTTTGCCTTTCTAATAAGCGACTAACCTTGCCATCAGTATGCAGAGGGTCACAGTCCTGAGAGTTAAAAGTCTCTTTGCCTGAAATCCCATTCAACAATTTCCCTTGTGCGTACTTTCACCGGGACAATGGAGAATATGCAGAAACGAATCTTTTAAAGAACACTGAATTATAAAATACGATAGCATCAAATGAATGAACTAACTTCGTTTGACATATTTACACTACTTAATTCAATAAACTGAAAGTCTGCTCACCTCTTTGGATTAGGGTTCCGAAATGAAGTAGTGCATACTTCTCTCTCTTCATGCTGCTTCATGGTATAAAGCCTGCAATGCCAGAAATCAGTTATATACAGCATACAGAATAATCGACTCGATACTAGTGGAAACATAAAGCTTATACACGAAGTTTTTTTTAAATAAATAGCGAAGAACAATTTATGTAGTGTTTATCTACAAAATGAAAAAGCTGAGGTACCAATCATATTCGGAGTTCAGACATGAGAATAACATGACATATATCCGAAGCTGAGGTACCAATCATATTCGGAGTTCAGACATGAGAATAACATGACATATATCCTAGGATAGGCTAAGAATTCGACATATGGCCATTCTACCTTACATATGACATCACTCCTACACAAACTCTACAACAAAAGAACATATATATAGAGGATTATCACAAGATTTAAAGAGTCATGGCCCCACAACTTCCATACACACACACACACACACACACACACACACCAACCCCACCACACACACGCAAGAGTCCCCGCTCCTATTCATAGTTTTTGTGCAACTATTTTCGTACGAACATATGAGTCGGATTTCAACCATTATTCCCAGCACACCATTTCTCAAGAAAATCAAGGATTTCAACAATGGAACGTAAAAAAACGAACATGAAGACCAAAGAAAACCAGAAATACACGAATGCAACAAAACCAATGATATAGTAATCGCAGTTCGGTGATAGATCAAAGTGATTTCAGAAAACACATTTGTCACGAGGAAAGATCAAGCCAATTATTTTGTATCAGAACGGGCTATTTCGACCTACAATTGCAATTTAATTTAATTTGGGATATGTACGTACGTGTAGGGTGGTTATCTGTATTGACCCTTAATGCATCTAGACATGTATGTATATGTCACATGCGAAATATCGAAGAATAATAACCAATGGAATTCATTTCTCATTTCCATTCTAATAAAAACTTCGCATCACAATAATGGCGTAAAAATCTCCTCTCCATTTTCATCAGTAACCAGATAAGGGCAAATTATTTCTTTTGCATTTTCCTCATTCAGTTTCAAATGGGAATTAATTTACGATAAAAAAAAAAAAGAGAAAAAAAAACATTTCTTTATTAAAAACATAGTACTACTTGGATGAAAACGCTATTACAGCATTCTTTGAAGGAACAGGAAAACAACCATACAAAAAGCAAAAACCATGCACGCATATCCAGCTAGAATCACACTAATGCAATTAATGAGTCTTTTAAAGCTTCAATTCCAAATCTATCTCAGCCGCCACCTCTTTATTGTCCTCCTCGTCTTCATTATTGTTCTCCTCGTCATCAGTTATGATAATAATATCCGGAATAATAATCTCCGGAACAATAACCTCCGGGATAATAACCTCCGGAATAATAACCTCCGGAATAATAATCTCCGGAACGGGCTGTACGGGCTGTACGGGCCGCCTGATTTGGGGATTCATGGATCTAGAAAGGCGCAGTTCTGCCCCAGTTATCTCCCTTATATGTAAGGGAGGTAAATGAGCCGAACCATTAGCAAAGCTCCTTGCGCCTAATTGAGGATACATTAATGGTTCACTTGATGAAGAAGCGGAAGTAGATCCGTAGTGGCTTATGTTTGGATGGGGGGTTGGTGGTGATAGACTCGCACGAGCATCAAAAGATGCCTTTCTCCTTTTCTCCAGAGAAGAAGAAAACTGCGATAAGTTCAAAGAAATTTCGTCTTCGATGTGACACTCAAAGTGCAACACGAGGCTGACGTTGTCATAGAAAACTCTATCACACACACGACATGCAATTGGAACTGAACGAGAACTCTTAGGACTTCGAATGGTTTCCGATTCATCAACTTTTCGGAAACCAGAAATTGGCTTACTCAGAGACATGGTGTATATAAATGCAGTTAAAGATTGGAAAGAAATCTAGATTTCTAAGGCTGAAAATACAGCCTTGAAAATTAGAAAAAAAATAAAAACGAATTGGTAAGAAATCTAGATATGAGAGAAAACCTAGAAAGCAAAGGGAAGGCTAAGGTAGAATGAAGGGAAGGCGATGCAATAGGTATGTGCCAGGAAACATCCAATTTATAGAAAAAAAAGAGGGCAGGCCGTTCAAATCCTATCTGTGCTCACAGGAAATAAGTGCTCCTATTCACTGGCAGTTATTGTAAAATACAATGTTGAACGGGGCGTTGAATGGATTAGTTAGAACCAATTGTATTTGTCTCACCTAACAGCGAATCGTTTTTAAATTTTAAAAAATGTTGTCGTTATTGGAAAATGGAAATTGTGGATGCACGCTAATTACTTAGTTGGCACATGCTATATGCTGTATCAGGCAAAAATGATTCACGTAATTTTCATGAATGATTTGAGAAAAAATCTCAGTAATTAATATATATATATATATATATATATATATATATATATATATATATATATATATATATATATATATATATATATATATATATATATATATATAGACACACAAACACACACATATATACATTAATATTTTTTAATGAATGTAGCCATTGTAGAAATCATTACTTCGAAATTTACCAAAATTACGAAAATTTTTAAGTCTAATAAGGAGTATTCACCTTATTAACTAAATCCGTAAATTACTTGAACCTCACTGTCAATTTGAAATCTGGCTCTGTATTTCTGGAATCTAGTAATGATATTTAGTGTATATGCACTTTAATTCTATGAATAGTGCTACAAGAAAGAAAAGCAGAAGACATTTAATGACCAAGAGGAAAGAGATTAGAGGAAAACTGCAAATGAACCAATTTAATCATCAAATAAATGTACCAACATTTGCGACACGTTACCGAATATGTAATGCAACTTCCAAAAGCAATTTGCTGGTCTACATAAAATTAGGAACTTTGATTCTCTTCTCAAAGTTAACATATGAAGAAACTTATGTACTTTCTCATGCAGAGTTGCCTTAATGCATCTATTACAAAAATTTGTATGATTCTCCCTAAACCCGAGACCCACCCTAACACGCTTTAGAGTTTGTATTAAACCCAAACTTGTCTCAATCCATACCCGAATTTAACAAGTCCGGCCCACCAAACCCATTACCACGAAACAAAACAACTTGATCTTTTAATTTCCTTAATATTTTACACGTATATTTATGATAAAAATTATCTCAAATTCAAATGCAACATTATTTCAAGTAGATAACAAAAAAATATCATTAACTGTTATTGATGGTTTTGCTTTAGACTAATGGTATTGGCTTCTTTTGCGTGGGGGTTCAAATTCCTTTGAGTGCGTGTGTTGTAGCCTTGTAGGCAATTATAATGCCACTTTGTTTATTTTTAAAATAGAAACATATAGTTAGAAATATTTGACTACTACAATAAATAAAGTTAAATTCAAATAAAAAATAATATCTCACTAATACATATTCATTTTCTCTATTGCAAAACCTACATATACCACAATCATATTGATTATCTCTATAGCCCTATGAAAGAAAAGGAGTGAAAATTAAACGTGAAACTGTAGAAATTAAAAGCAACTATCTGGGTTGGTATTTATATGGGGCCTTCTAGGTTAGTTCTTATACAACACGTTATCCGACCTAAAATCGGATGGGTCTAAAAACCTAAACTCATTACCCGTCTTAGAACCATATAACTTACCCAAACCCGACCCAAGAGGGTCGGTTTCGGGTCTAAAACCTGACCCATTGCCATCCACAGGAATGAATGAGATCTTTTCCATTTCTGTTATCCTACTCGACAAATAATATTCACATTCTTGCTTTTACTTTATAGTCTTATCTTAAATATATTTCCAACACGATAACTGTAAAGTTCACAAAACTATATCACTGTGCTTGCATTCATATGCTTAAACAAGATCTTTCTTCACAGAGGTTTTGAAATGGCTAACTTTCTATTACATCTAGATGAATTAGCATATTGAACATTATCGTGTCTATTGAACTTCTGCACTAGACAATGATATGTTAACAATTTCCAACTAATTACAAAATCAAGATATAAGCCGCATGAAAGATGTTTCTATCATGGCATGCAAAGTTTTCCAATCTTTTCTAACATCGGATACCAATTTTTAAGTCTCCCTCTAATGTTACCGTAACGTTAGAAAACAGACAAGACCACGAACACGACAGATTTAACCATTTCAAACTTATATATGCCTTACGGATAATATTGTCCAGTAGCAACGAGACAATTTTTCAAATATATAAGACAGATAACTGGAGCTTAAAACCCAAAAATAAAAATATGCACCGATGATTCAAAAGCAGAAAATGAACAGAAGAAATATATAGCAATGCCATTTCTTACAATCACAAAGCTATATTTTACACGCAAAAGTTCCATCTTAACGAAAATCGGGTTCGCCTGCGCTATGTTCGTCATCTCTAAACTATTTACTCATCAAAAGCGCAAGCCAGTAAAATACGCAGAATCAAGTCTGCCCATTTCAACATCTTGCTTAAACATAAACGAATTTTCTAGTTTGATACATCGCGGAAGAAAATAAAAAAATGGTGGGCTATTGAATGTACCTTGTACGCAATCCAATGGTTTGGCCCGAGGGAGGATTACTGTGTGCGCTATCGATGCCTTCCCCGAAGAAAAATCTCGCAGTTCCGCCAAAAATTAGTAGATTTGATCGGATAGAGCATAATTATGCGCGTAATTTGTTGTTTGGGAATTAGGGTTCTAAAAGAGAGTGATGAAGATGGACGCTTACTGGGAGAGTCTGAAATGAGGTGGATCTTTTCAAGAGAACAAATTATTATATATTTTTTCAATTATTTATTAATAATATTTTTTATTTTTTTTGAAGAATGAAATGATATTTATTTATATTTATATATATATTTAAGAAGGAAGATTTTATATTTATAGTCAGAAATTATTGATATTATTAAGACTATATTATTTAAATTATTAACGATATTAGAAATTAAATTATGCATGTGTATATTGTAAATTTTTGCGCCATGAAGAGGTGTTCATTCGGTAAAACCGTACCGAACCGTACCGGAATCTCGATAAACCAAAATTTCGGTACTTCAAGAATTTGTACCGTTTACCGAACCATACATTTTTTTATCGAATTAATTCGGTTCTTCCGGTTCGATTATTCCTTACTACCACCCAATGAATCCATACACGTATATAATATCCATACATATTTTACAAATGGTGATTGTATGCAAGTCAGATATAAAAAAAAAAACTACCCAGTGTACAGATTCCATATACGAGACCTGCAATATAGATGCAACGAGTCCATCCCACGTAGAATTCAACACTCTTCCCACAAATTAATCAAAAAAAAAAAATACGCAAGAAAACCCCCAACAATTCGGACAAATTAAAACATCATCGTCTTAAAACAAAAGGAGATTATAGCATGTGTGCCATAAGGCACCAAACACGTACACCGTTTTCCGAGACCAATCAACTAGTACACCCACATACAACGATTATAGTTTTTTCCCCTCAGCAATATATATATTCACCTCTCAAGGGTATTTTACATATCAAATATATCATCGAATCAAGAAATTAAGTAACGAGTAGTAAATGCATTCAGAACAAACATCTCAAATTTTTCGAAGGTTTTCTTCTCTTTTTCTTAAAACTCTCTCACCGGTAACAACATTACAGTGTGTGTTTAGTAACACTCGATTTATTATTATTTCCTTTTGCCAGCTCCAATAGTCAACAGCTCAAAGCTTCTTAGGGTTTCGTCACGAACACCTCTCGTAGCAGAAGCACGGGTGAAAGAAGAAGACTTGGACTCAAATCCAGGCTGTAATCTTTGAGTGGTGGATATCCGACCACTTCCCGAGCCTAGCCTGCTATGACGATTCTCACTCGGCTCGCCAGACGAGCTGGGCCTACTGCTTGATACTACGGCCCGCTTTGAAGTACTACTCGGCCGAGAAATCCGGTTTCTTTCCGAATCAGTTTGCTGGAGAAATCAACAAGCAATTTAAACATTTACGAAAATTCAAGAATTCGTTTATGAATGCATGTAGAGATAAAGAAAATGGCAGGGTTCTCAGATAAATAATAGCTAAATAAAGGGGTTTATTGCATTCAACACCCCTGTGCTTACTCTAATTCGTCAAAAACTCATGTGTTATTATTAATATTAGAAAATACTTATTACCTAAATAAAGGGTTATTTTTAATTATTATTATTGTTTTGCCCATTTCTTCCTATCATTAGCATGTGTCTATTTTGGCAGCTGTTATGTTTAGCCAATGTTTGGGCTATAATAGCGTGTATGAAACATTGATTTATTTCGTTGATTTTGCATTTATAGACAGGTTGTGGGTCCTAGCCTCACCCCCTATGGTTAATTTTTTTTAGCAAACTACCCCTAAAACTCACCGTTTAGGGATTGCATGCTAAACAAGTCCGTTGGGGGGGGGGGGGGGGGGGGGGGGTTTGCTAATATTAACCAGATGGGGACTTTTTTTAATAATTTGATATAACACAGGGGTACTAAATGCAATAAACTCCTGGATAAAGACTTCATCATTTTTTTTCATTTTATTCATTTATTTTTCTCACCGCATCTTTAGAAGATGGTACGTCCTCTGAAGCTCTGTGCCTAGAGTGGTCCCCACCGTTCAAGCCAGCAGCACTAGAACCATTCCTTCGGGTAAATGCTTCCATTGCTCCAGAGAATCTGTCTCTAACATCTTGTCTCACTAGATGACAAAACATCAACTTATTACATAATAATACAAGAAATAATCATCACTACAAAACTATACTTCTCGTCATTCTTAAAAGGCTATATGAACAGTAATACAAAACATCAGATATTGACGAGGACCAAACAGACCTGGAGTCCTTTCAACTTTGTCTGCAGATGCTCCAAGGTTCAAAGGTATTTTTCCAGTTGGCTGCTGACAGTAAAACAAAGTAAGACTCATAAATATATATTGAAATAAATTAATCTTTATCCAAAACGAAAAATCGAGTTAAAACTAACACGTGCCCTAGAACTGGAGCCAATCTGTGGGTACTTCAATATAGTCCAGTCAAACACATAATCAAACTGATAACCTGCAACAGTAATAGAATGACAATGAATTATGAATATTGCCAATCATATTATTTACGTTATTGAATAAATAAACGGGTCTTGGAAAAACCTCTTGAAAATGGAAAGATAAAGAAAAACAAATCGTGAATATCCTTCAATTTTTTTCTTACCTTCTCGAATAAATAGGTCCCGGAAAAGTCTCTTCAAGTATGAATAATCAGGTTTGTCATCAAATCGCAGTGATCGGCAATAATGGAAGTATGAAATGAACTCTGCTGGATATGATTTACAAAGCACCTGTCCGGAATTTTTTTTTGTTAAGGATCCAAAAACACACTCTATTTTCATATAACCACAATCTTGATAACTATAATATAATTTGAGATAAATGTCATATAGAGCAAGTTATATATTACTTCTACGGGTGTAAGCATCTTCTTCTCACTGATCTTGTCATACTTCTGCTTCTTTGTGCCAGCTTTTAGTCCCTGCCATGGAAGGCTAAAATACAGGAAATTGCAGGTCATGTAGGTGGGATCGAGAATCATGTGAAAGTGGAGAAAATCTAAAGTAAAGCTCTTATCTCAACCTTCCTCTGAGGAAGTACATAAGGACATAGCCAAGCGATTCTAAATCATCCCTTCTGCTTTGTTCTGTAATAATAAATCAAAAACATAGTAAAAGTTAGAATGAAAGCGAGCATGTCAGTGAGAAAGAAAATCATGAAACAATAAGGTCGTTTTCAGTCTACTAGTAATGATCGAAAGGCTACTCACCAACTCCAAGATGAGTGTTTACACTAGCATAACGAGCTGTACCAGTGAGATTTTTATTTTCCCTGTAAATACGAAAAGAAGTGAATGAAAATACTCGAGATCAAATTACGGAACACTGAAAAATTCAGTAAATTTTATTAGAGAAGCTTAATGCGTAGTTGACAACGTTTTACTACTAATCAGCAATTATTCATGTCACAAATCAGTTTTTTGTTTTCTTTGGTGGCGGGGGGGGGGGGGGGGGGGGATTGGATTGGAGTTGCAGGAGATGAAAATGTCAAATCACATAGTAAAATAATTTGTTGAGATAGTATTAGTACCTGTAAGGTATATGCTTGTGGGTCTGCAAATCTCTGTACTTTTTTGCAAGTCCATAGTCAATGATGTAGACCTGTTACAAAGATAACAAAGGTTAATTCTCAGCTGGTGCCAGATAAGTCAATTTGAATTCAATTTGACTTGTTTACCTTTAAGGTTTCCTTCAAAGTTCAACAAGGATTTATGGTATATTACATAATAAAACCATTTTTTTTTAAATACCGGTATAACAAATAACCTTTTTATGAGAAGTGGGATAGTTATAGCAAAAATGAGTTCTCCCAATCTAAATCTAATGGCAAATAGAAGAAAGAAATACCAACGAAACTAAAGTAGCAACAATGATTGAGCAGAAAAGAACTGGCATTAGCATCCATAAAAGGGGTAAATTAGATTTAGAAAAAGAGTTTGATTTCTGCTATAGAGATTGACAATAGTACGCATGCCTGCGATATGTGCTCCAATAAACTTAACTAAGATTCTGGTATAACACGCGGAGTGAGGATATATGATAAGTAATTCTTCCACAAGAAAAATCAAACAAATTCAAGCAGATAAAAATTTACGTTCTTCTGATCAGCAAAGCTGACTGGAAGATTTCAACAATTAGAGAAGTAACAACCGATGACAATGTCATGGCAATAGTTATGTCCTCCAAATTTAAGTAATCAACACAGCTACAAATAGCTTAGGAAATGAAGTCAATGCCAAGCAAACATAAAATCCAAGTGCGGAAACATATGCTATAAGTAAAGAAAGAATACCTGATTTGCTTTGCGTCCCAAGCCCATTAAGAAGTTATCAGGCTTTATATCCCGGTGAAGAAAACCTCTAGAGTGCATGTATTCGACTCTATTTATCTATACGAAAAATGGCAATAAGTAAAAACAGCTATAGAATCAAACCATGTAAAATAATCGTTCACAGCGCAGGCATACTTACTAATTGATCAGCAAGCATTAAAACTGTTTTCAGTGTCAACTTCCTGTTACAATAGTTGAACAAATCTTCCAAGCTTGGTCCAAGAAGATCAATAGCCATAGCGTTGTACTCACCTTCGACTCCAAACCATTTAAGGTGCGGAATCCCAGCTTCACATGAGAAACAAGAACATCGTTTAATTTAATTAGGTGTCTGTAGATAACTAGATAATAACCAAGATAATGCAAATATAGTGGTACTCACTTCCTCCTTGAAGAAGCATGTATAACTTCGATTCATAGTGAAGCTGAGGGTGCTTAGTTTTAACCGATTCCTGAAGAAAAAGTTGTCGCTTAGATGGACCAAAATACTACACATTCAAAATGAATACATGCCGACAAGATAACGGGTTCAATTCGATATGCATCATCAAATTCCGGACATAAGTCTCATTCAAGAATTGTACACCTAATCCAATTATCCAATTCGAAGACAAAAAAAGTCTACTCACCAGCTTCACAGCAACTTCTTCTCCAGTTTGTATATTTACTCCTGAATGAAATTTAAAACAGCATATATATAAATATTTATATACATTTTGCCTACAAATAAAAAAATGAGATAAAAAATAGCCGATGAGATTACCCAAATAAAGCTCTCCAAAAGATCCGCTACCAATCTTCCTCCCCAGCTTGAACTTGCCTCCAATAACATGATCCATAATTGATTTGCTACAGATTAATTAAAACCTAAAAAGGTATTGTTCCTTTTTTTTTATTTTACAATTACAACAAAACGTACAAAAAATCAAAAATATTCAACCAACAATCAGAAGCCTCAAATTTCTGCCCACGCCCTTTAGATCTACTTCAAACCCATTAAACAAAACGGTAATGATCGAGAAAAAAAAATCCCCTAGAAGAAAATAAAATTCCTCTTTCCAAAATCTGACCTACAACCAAAATATACAACAACAACAACAAAAAAAAATTACAAAAATCAACCAAGTCTGGGTTTCTTATTCGATGATTGGGATAAATAAACGGAATAAATTAAAAACTAAAGAAACCCCAAGAGGAAGAAATTCGACATCTTTTAGATAAAGAAAGTCAATATCTGGTACAGCAAGGAAGGTGGGGGGAATAATAGCAGCCCAGATTTTCTATTTTCATCAGCGAAACAGAAAAATCGATGAGGAAATAATTTATTCCAGAGTACAGAAATGTATGAACAAAAAATTGGGGGAAAATTGAAAATTGAAAAATTAAGAGAGAGAAAGTGAAGAATCTAAGGAGAGAGAGGAGAGAAAAATTGGGGGGAAATTTAGATGAAGAGATTCGGAAATGGATCCATCCGTGTAAGAAAAACAGCAGAGGGAAGGCAGAGAAAAGAGGGGGATTGAATTGAAGAAGAGCGAGAAGAAATTGGGCTGACGAACTTCTGAGGATATCTCATGGATGTCAGTTGACGGTATATATATATATACACACACACATATATATATATATATATACGTATAATAGTATATATATATATAATGTTATTCATCAAAAAAAAAATATATATATATATATATATAATGTATTTATTAGCTTTTTATAAATATAAAATAAAATAAATAAATTAAATTAAATGAATCAAAACCTAATAATGATTAGCATTTTTCAACACTTTAGGTTAATTGGAGTACTTAATTAGATTATATACGGTACAAGTTTGTTGTTTTCTGTCTATTCAAATTGACTTTTCATCTTAATAAGGATTAGCAGGTTGTTAGTATGGATTATTAGCACACAGTTTTTTTTTTTTTTTTTTTTTTTTCTAATTGAAGTATTTAAATTTTATTCGACTAAATACGAGGGTGGGTTTCTTTTTTTTTTTCCGTATTTGTTTATTTGTCGATTGAGTTGCGGTTCATTTTTTCCACCAATTAAACTATATTTACGTGCACGGTATACTTCTTTTGTTTCTAAATATGTGTCGTTTTTCACCTTGGCACAAGTTTTTAAAAATCTCAATAAATATGTCTTGAAATTAGAAAAATAGATGTTGATACACCAAAATACCTTTACTTAGGAATAAATGCAGAAATAGTGTTGGGGAGTTAGTAAGGGTATAATTGAAAAATGTATAATTAATGCAGTATCGGAATTGTAAAATGACAGATAATATGAAACAAAAGAAATTCTCAAAAGACAGAGATATTGTGGAACATGTGGAGTAATTTAATCGATTAAGTTGGAGCTTTTACGCTGGAAAACCCTTCCTAATGTTGCAGGAACGACGGTCGACCGATATTCTAGTGAAGTTGGAAACTGATGCAGGGAAATCAAGCTAACACCGTGTTCCTACCGAGATTAATCAATTAAACGAACCAAGGAAAGACGATTACAAACACGAATTTGTACAAAATTGCTCAGCCATTGCAATATAGTTTCGTCTCAAACTTTTACACCTAACAATAACAACAAGAACCTTCCACGAAAAAATGTCCGTAAGGGGAACGGAGATGACCGAAATAGCCTTCGTCTCACCAAAAATCGCCACACGAACATTTCCCATCCTTGAAATGATGAAATCGAACGATATCTCTAACGATTATCTCTCTGTTCAAGATCTTGGACATGTACTTCGAAGCAGTGTGGCAGTCCACGCACACCCTTAGATTCTTGGTCACACGAACCGTGGTCCCCGCAGGAGTGCTAATCACACCAAACGCTATCGCGAGACGCTCACTGTGAACAGACAACAGATACCTCTTCTGCTCGTTGTCCACGTCATGCAGCACCGTGTTCGTATCTGGAATATACCCTTCGAGCTCCATCCGCTCCATAATCTCGTGGAGCGCTCCGTTTATCTTCGGATAGTCCGGGTGGTTTTCATCTCCCGAGATGAAAACATGGATCTTGTTCTTTACTTCGATCCAACTACAACCCGTTTTCTTTTTCATCCCTTTCTTCCTCATAGAAACCCTCGTCTTTGCAGCATCTTTCCATCTCCCAGCAGCAACGTAAACATTGGACAAGAGTACATAAGCACTCACATGATGAGGGTCGATTATTAATATTCGTTCAGCAACTTTTTCTGCCAGCTCAACGTTTTTGTGAACCCGACAAGCAGACAACAGCATAGACCAAACGGTGCTTGTTGGTTCGATATGCATGCTGGATATAAACTCGTAAGCTTCATCCAGTTTCCCCGTTCGACCAAGAACATCCGAAACCGCGGCATAGTGCTCTACACACGGAGAAATGGAATAATCCCGCATCATAATCTTGAAATATTTTCGAGCCTCGTCCACCAATCCACCGTGGCTACAAGCTGTCAAAACTGCGAGGAAGGATCCGGAATTAGGTTTTATTCCATCTGCAACCATTTCGTTAAACAACAAAACCGCGTCATGCGCACGGCCATGCAATGCATAAGCCATTATCATGGCTGTCCAAGAAATAGTATCACGAAATTCCATAGTATAAAAAATCCACCTGGCAACACCTATGTTGCCACACTTTGCGTACATGTCCATTAAAGAGCTCGCCACATAGATATTATCGAAAAATCCCCGTCTGATAATATAGCCGTGGAGCTGTTTACCAAGGCATAGCGTCGTCAGATGCGCACACGCCGGCATTATACTCGAAAACGAGACAGCCACGGGCTTTATGCCAGCTGTCAGCATCTCCCTAAAAAGTCTTAATCCATTATCGAAGCTGCCGTTCTGGACACAAACTGCTATCATGGCATTCCAAGAAACGCTGTCCTTCCGAGGAGATGAACTGAAGATAGTGTACGAATCTTCAAGCCGTGTACAGTTTGCGTACATATCGATCAAACTGCTTCCGATGAACACATCTTTGTCAAAACCGTGCCGAACTGCGTATCCGTGAATCTCTTTTCCTTTGATGATGTCTACATACTGCGCAAAGATTGGAAGGATGCTAGACAAAGTGTAGGAATCGGGCTTAAAATTCGTCTTCCCCATTTCTCTCACTGTCAGCAAAGCTTCCTCGTACATCCTATTCTGCACATATCCTCCAATAACAGTGTTCCAGGAGACGACATCTCTAATCGGCATGAGCTCGAAAACTTTCCTCACACTATCCACAAGAAGAGCTCCCTTCTTATCCGAAATGTCGACTTCTTTACGAAATCCTTCACACATTTCCTCAGAAACTTGTGTAGATCCAGTCTTGATCATATCACTGTTAAAACTGAAAAATCCATTTGGTTCAGAACCACCATCAAGCACATTCCGTGCATCCAAAGACTCCATCTTTGCATACATATTCATCAACGCATTCCCAGTGAAAAGGTCAGAATCCAAACCGAGCCTGACCACGCAGCCATGGACAGACTCACCGAGCCGCAAGTCGCCCAAATAGGCGCAGGTTTTCAGCAGAGAAGGGAACACGTTCCTATCTGGGCTTTTCCCCGAAGCAATCATTCTCTTGAAAAAATCAACCGACTCCATGAAATTACCAGTGGAAGCGCAGCATTTGATGATGGATTTCCAGGCTTTCGCCGGCGGTGGTGAGGGGAAGGCGTTGAAGAGTGAGAGGCAGTCTTGTAAGAGGTTGAAGTTGGTGTAGATAGAGAGAATGATGGTGGTGAATTGAGGAGATGAGATATCTCCATCTCCTCTGAGTTTGATTGTTTGGGCATGGAGTTGTTTGGCCTGGGAGCTCGTTTTGATGTGAGACGGATTGCTCAAGAGGATTTTGAGGGTCTGACTCGAACTTTTCATGGGATTCTTGGCGGTGTTCTTTGGCCACTTTGTTGAGAGCGATACAGGTGTTTGTGTAAATGCCAAGCTGAAAATTTTACCTTCAGGGGTGTCCGTAAATACAACAAAAAAGCCACTTTTGTAACTGATATTTGTTGGTTGATTTTTCTCTAAATTGAAAGTAAGTACACTAGAATTTCGATAAATTAATACTCGGTGTATTGACAATTCCGTTTTACACTCGTCGATATATGTGTGTGTGTTAGGTGAAATGTTGTGAATTTGTGATTCACTCTGATGCATTATAAACAAGACTGTAAAAAGTGTCTAGTGACCTACAAAGTGTCTAGTGACTGCCAAAAAATAGCTAGAAATCACGTAAATTGAGATGCTACATCGGTGAAATACACCGAGTGATTTTTAATCATTGATGTGGTGAAATAGCTTCCCAGTAAACACACATACGCATGTGTGTGTGCAATTATATGCAGATCAAACCCGAAACCCGAAATAATCACCCAATACATTTCACTTTGTATATAGCATCAAATAAACCAAATATTATGTTACAAAATATTATGTTATTACATGACTAATGAATAGATTATGATTTGAGGAAAATAAATATTTATCTGTATTTTAAATTATAATTCAAAGGGAACGTTCTACACTGCTAAAATCATATTGTGAAATTATATCTAAAACTAATCCGCCGAAAGGAAGCAAATTTCGAAATAAATTGTTTATGTTCACATCATAGGTAACAAGACGCAACATCACAATTATAGGTACTACGAAACAACGTTAATACAAACACTAAACGATTGCATGTTTAAACAGTTCAAACACAAGCATCAAATCTTTACAGTAGGATGAAGATCAACAACAATTAGAAGCAAAATCATTGCTTAGGAGACAATTTCCGAATGAGTGCCGTTTATAGCCTCCAATCCATAATCTCACAAGTCACTTCATTCCTCTTCTCTCTCAGGAGGAAGACCACACGGCAAAAGCATTTTCTGTATATACATCAAAACACAATGAAACATTAGCATAAAATGGATCTCGTAAACCCTAGCAACAAGATAAGTACACAGAGCAGCAGTTTTTTTTATTATTCAGATCCATAGAAAATGACGAACGCAATTTCGACGCATTAAGCTGGCATAAATCTCTTGATTGAAGTATCATGTTCTTTCGACAAGAAATGCTTTCGCATCGAAAAATGTGAATACCTCATATGGTTGATAATCAAGTGAAACTAGTCAAACATAAGATATTTTTCACAAAAATATTGCAAATTCCGTGGGGATGTCGATAAAGTCATTAACTATAATTTGATAATGCACTTTGGGAGGACGTGAACCAGAAGAAGTCAAAATACAGAATATGATGCAAAGGAAGCTTCAAAATCAACCTAGAAACTATGATGTGTTTTTGGTTTTACCATTATATAGAGTAAAAATCCCAGTTTGTCCTAACAGCATCTCAACTTATATTTCGTTTCACCTAAATATATAATAAGACTCGGGCAGTCAAATAGACAAATTTGACGTACAACCGTCATCATAAGAAAATTATATCCATTGCTCTAGCTGTAAAATATTATTTTATAAACTTATAGTCGGTGAGAAGTTTACAACAGGCATCCAGTCTAGCCATTTTCTTTTCCCGTGTCAGTTCGCGCAAACTTTAAAACGCTTATGTGAATAAAACCGCACTCATGTTAATCAAAAGATCCTTGCACTGACCCAAGCATATGTAATGTCGTACGAACTACTTATCCAAAAACGTTGCAGAAGCTTGTGAAGAGTTCTGATTAAATTGTTTGACATAGAATATCTCTTATGATTCGATGTGTTCGGTCATCAAAACAAACAATGTAAATCAGAACTTTTCACAAAACAAATTTACAGCCCCATACAATACACATGCAATTCAAGTACCAAAGGACAAGAATAACAATTAAAATCACGAACACCAAATAAAGTGCCTAAAATTAAAAATTAAAAACTAAAAATTAAAAAATAAAGAAAAAAAACATACAGTACACAAAAAGGGATAAAGTAAAAAACCTGCATGAAATTGTAGCGCTCTCTCCCAATGGATTCATTTTCCGCAACGGCAAAGTAGGCCAACATCGGATAATGCCCGACATACGACGCGTAGCTATCTCGGTGGATATTCACAGCCCATTCACTGTAACCAAAAAAACAAAAATTTCACAAGAAAAAACAGAAAATCAACAAATAATCAACCCTAAAATTCTATTACAAACATGGTTTTATTTTTTTATTTTTTTTCAAAAATTGAGTAGAAGTACTTACAATCGAGTCAAGTCGGCGTGCCCTGTGCCGACATATTTGGCCTGCAGATGCTCAAGCTGGGAGTTTATATTAAACCTGTCACTCGCCTACATCATAATCAACAATGGCAGACAAACACGATGAAGATCAACGAGAAAATATACAAAAGAGAAAGTGAAAATTAGGGTTTCTGATTGGGGTTTTTAATTTTAAATTACCTGCATGTTGAATTTTCGATGAATGGTAGAGGAGAGAGAATGAACTTATACGCGTGTGGAAAGAAATTATACAAAATAGAAAAAAAAAAAAAAAAAAAAAGCGTGTTTCCTTAATAGCGACTTATCAAGAAGAGCAATCCTTATTTTCCGTTTTTCTTTTATTTTCTTCCAGAAATTCCCATTTAGATGCTATTTGCTTTTTATTTTTAATATTATTTTCTCTCAATAATTTATTTTTAAAACACAATTAAGTATGACAAATTATAATATCAAAACATGAAATTGACAAAGGAAAATCTGTCAAACAATACATCAATTTCTCAAAATTAATCTTTTTCTTTGTCTTTTGTCTAAATTGATCATATGAACAACAACAAATCAATAACTTCTACAGCTTGACAACTGAAAAAAAAAATTACAGACATCAACTATGACAAGGATACAAAAAATTAAGATATTTACAACGATACCGAAAAAAAAAACCCGGTTGTACGCTTTACAACAGTTGTCGGAAGCTATTAAACATAACGGTTGAGCTTCAGTATTCGTGTGATTTTGAGGTATCTAATTTGGGCGGTAACAGATTAAGGAAACTTCCTTGTCCATATTGAGTGGATGCCGAATTCGATTCCTCATCTGTCACATGTTAAAGTTCGAAAGATGTAAGAAAACGAGCATTATATACAAAACTCTCTATATTAGTAGAGGGGGAGAAACGAGTCGTACTAAAGAGGGACTTGACAGTAGGTCTCTTCGGTTTGTTGCTCTTCTTCTTCAGTTCAGCTGGTAGTAGAAAGAGACCATATTTAGAACAGCAAGTAATTTGTAATTTTCCGAAAATGGGTAGGAAAAAACAAATACGATATGTATACATACCTATTCCTGGGACTTCGTGATCTTTAACAATTTCAAAGTTCTTATAGGTGTAACCCACGAAATTCGCATCCTTCGATGGAATCATCTGCTGGCATGAAAGAAATAAGGATTAGATGTGATTGTAATACACCCTCATGAGTTTACTCAAGAATTAAGATCGTAATAAAAGCTTCACATGTGACAATTACAATCGGTACCTCGCTCAGCATCCAATTACAGAAAGCAAAAAAAAATAAAAAATCAAGTTCTCCTAATTAACGAACAACCGTCTTTACTCAAACGTTATGACTCTTTCAGTCGTTAAAACCAAGATTTTCAACGAACAATCAAGATTTCAGTTTATATAAATTATTTGGTAGCACAAAATGTTCATAGCAACATGTACCCACCTTCCTCCAAGGCCCTGATTTCGTTGCTGATGTGGCTTGACTGTCGGTCTGCGAAAAAAAAAACAAGAAAATGAGGAAAAGAAATGAAAAGTTAAGAACGCAAGAGATATGCGTAAACTGGAAACGGAGAAAACCTCTTCAAACTTTTCAAAGTTTTGAGTATCCATTTCATCATTAACTTCTGGAATAAATGCAGCTTTCATTTGATATAATCTATTCCAATCTACACCTCTGAACCACGGGTGAGCCTGGAAAGATGGTTGAAACATCTAAGTTGACAGTTTACTAGAACAGTACAGCATTTTGAAAATTCTAAATTAAATCAGTGCAAAGCACCTTAATTTCGTCGGCACCCCTTGTGCCGAGCCTTTGCTCTACATTACACAAGAGTTTACAAATAAGATCCTTGGCTTCTACTGATAGTTTTGCCTCTTCCGGAAATTTCAAATGCGTTCTCCAGTTCACTATCTGCACCAAAGCAAAAGAGCAAACTGTAAACATCAAAACGACAATAAAGTCGAGACAGGGTAAAAAGGTCATCTGTGAAGAGAAGTCTAATACAAGGGAAGCTAGTCCAAGTCTTTTCCGCAACACGAATTTTTTTTCTTCTTATATCCAACTTTATTTGGCGTTTACCTTAATAATAAAACATGTATTTGGCATATGGTATTCAACACTAACATATTAAATAGAAAACCAACAGTAACTGCATTTCAATGCGAAAAGGAATGTAGTAAGGAATTCATTATCACCTTTCTGCATGTAGTCATGGGATCGTCAGAATAGAATGGTGGATACCCCACAAGCATCTCATACATAATTGCCCCCAGAGACCACCTAAGGCATATATACCCACAGTCCAGACGACAGTCTCAAATCAGACGAATAACTATATCCTAATTTCAGATGGAAAGTAAAATATTGATGTAACACGTACCAATCGCATTCCATCCCATATCCTTTCTTGAGCAGAACTTCTGGAGCAATATAATCAGGTGTACCAACAGTTGAATATGCCTATAATAAAAATATAGAGGACTTTCAACATAAAATTATGTGCTGGCGTTGCAACAGAAAACATTCTTCTAAAAGAGGATGGCATCTCTTATACGATTATACCGGTAATTCAGTGAAACTATGGATCCAAGACATAAAAATGGACCAAACATTGATCCCCTTTTTCCTTGTCAAGATCCAGAAATGAGATTCTAGGAAGAGGATGACAATTTCAAAAAACAGGAAAAGTGACGCTAATGCTTGACTATGTTAAATTTTTTGGGTGTTTTGAGAATACATTCTGAGAACGATTAAATGTTTTTCAATGTTAGGAATATAATTGAAAATATGATTGAATTTGAAATATCAGCATAGCCTATTGGAGAATGTATCTTGAAGGTGGTGGTATAGGTGAATGTTCGGAGAAAGAAAAACTGAAAAATTACTGCATACCTCTTTTCATAAACTAATGGAAGTTAATGGTTGAGAATGTATTTATACTGAGAAATAAATAGAATATAAAAATGTGCACTGAGATGTAAAGACGAAGAAGGGTTTCGCAAAAGGAAAATTCATTCTGGGAGATGTTTTGAGGTATTTAGGGATGGGAATGAGTTTATGCATGGTGGGTATGAAACTTACAAGCATCCTCCTATTCCGCTGCCAGTGTTGCAGTTGCTCCTGTTGAGTGCGTTTCGGTACTGCTGGGCGCCCATCCCTTTGAAGAGCCCCACTGTAGTTATTTCCTACAGAAAAATCCTTTTCTTGAATATTACTGCAATCCAACGGTTTGCATAATCCAAAATCAGATAACTTCATGTGTCCATTTCTATCAAGAAGCAAGTTATCAGGCTTGATGTCCCTGAAAAATATTCCCAAAAGAAAAATAAAATCAGATACAAATCTAAAAATACCAAGACAAGAATCTAGGGCATTCTGATCGAACCATTCGAACATACCTATGAACATAACTGTGTTTGTGGATAGATTCAATAGCAAGAACAGTTTCCCCTACATAGAACCTGCCTTCATCTTCCGTTAATGTATCTTTACGCATCAGTAAAGTCATCATATCTCCACCGGGAAGATATTCCATTATTAGATAAAGATACTCTTCATCTTGGAAAGAACAATAAAGCTTAACAATGCAATTGCTGTCAACTTCCGCTAGTAGATTCCTTTCTGCTTTTACATGCTCAACCTAGATAAATGGAATGAGGATAATAAGGAATAAGCACAACAGAGAAACTCCACATAATTAGACTTCTGTTGAAATGGTAAATTTATTTATACCTGGCCTCTTCGTAGCATTTCAGACTTCTTAAGCTTTTTCATGGCATAAACATGGCCAGTTGACTTCTCCTTACAGATCCTGACCTGCAGTGGGCAAAAGTGGAAGTTGATAAATGCAAAAAAGAAAAAAATCTTAACTAGAAATAATGGCAATCAGCATCATAAGCTAGTATTTCCTACAAGTTTATCTCTCTAGAAGAACAAGTGAACTAAATATCAGTCTACGCAAACTAGATAAAAATCCAACTAAGAGATTTTCTTTTTGTCGGCTCGGCTGATGGAAAGGGAAGCGTGACTAAGAAGGTCAGTATAAGGAGTGCTCCACCCTGCATTATGATTTAACTACCTATGTAGAGTTCACTAAACGGCAATATTCAGTTCGCGCATAACTCTAGAAACTGGACGTTCTTTTGAAGGAATGGATGCACATATACATGAGCTAACCAACTGAATATATCTTGGAAATCTAGTATCCACTTTGGCATTATAGTATAAACATAAGACTTATATAAAGTCGGAGGAGTTAGAGAGAGAACCTCCCCAAATGCACCCTTTCCAATCATGGTTAATGGCTCAAAATCATCAGCACCCATTTTATGCCTCTGAAGGCGCATATACTCTGTTTCTTTTTTCTCTAGGTACTTCAACAGGTTACTTTGCTCTTCCTCAGTGACCTCTGCATCCGCTAGTTTCTTCTCAAGCATATCACGCCTACAAGGAAACGAAATATTTGCCGCTTAAGGTACTTTTGGACTGTGCTTCTATTAGATATATTTACATTTTACCCGAGGTTGGAGCACCTCCAAATCCCAATATATTCAAAATTTTATGCATAAAGGTTAACAAGTTGGAGCACTAAAACAATGTTTTTTTTAGCATAATACACAAATCTTAGTGCAATTCAGAACTCTGATTAGTCTCAGAGGGATATTACTCTGAAAAGCACTTCTCTGATGTACAAGAGATGAAGCATGGTTTTCTGTTTGTGGGCGTGTTTCTTATTAGAGTTTATTGTTCATGTTAACCAGCAAAAGAGCAAATATATCTGAAAGAAAGTGTACTCAAAAAAGGTAAAAATGCCAAAATTCTGATGGAACATTGAGATGCACAGATGACTATAAGTCTTTATCTACACCAAAGTTAAGGATGGTTAGAAGATCTGCTTTGTGAATAGTCATTGTACACATAAGTCATGCAAAAGAACACAATAGTTTGGAAGGTTAATTTCGGTATTTTTGTTGCCAACAAAAAAAGAACAGTCAAGGGTAAAAAGGAGATAACCTCTTTCAGTAAATATACATGGTGCCAAATCTGTAGACTTCCTAAATCTTAATTTTACATTGGCAAGTAAGAAACCAAAAAACTGAAGATGAAATTATCATTCATAACATCGATTTGGAAGAAACAACATAAAATCATTAAGCAATTTGAAACTGAAAAATTGGAAAGAAAACAAAAAAAAAAAAAAACCACTCAAGCACATTATCCAGCAAAAAATCGTCGTAACAAAATGGAAAAGGGAAAAGAAGTCATACCGCTCCCTCCTTTCCTGCAAGCTCTTCATTTGTTCCTTGTAATGATTTTCTATATACTGCTTGGCAGCAGCTACCTTCTGCTGAGTTGCATTTGAGGGGGTTTCCTCATTCAATGGTGTCTTGGAACCTTCTTTTCCATTAGTCCTAGATTCATTCTTGTTGCTTGAAGTCCTAGGCTTCTCTTTTGCTTGAAATTTTCCAAACCAACGCTTAGCGGTTTCCATCTACCTCACTCTTTTGCTTGTCAAAAGTCAGACACGAACAACAGTGCTACTACTACAGATAGGTGTCGTAAATAATTTTCCTCCTTCAACATTAAGCTTTGGGTACATCAGTTACACAATCAAATCATCCGGACATTTGAAAGAACCTACATCGTCAATGATGGATAAAGAAACAAATCAAACGCAGTAAATCAAAGAGATGTCGGAAATCTTCTTTCATAAGTCAAGAAAATCCTCTTTGGTTGGTAACAGTAGAATAATTCAATCGAAGCTTCCATAATCTGATCATCTGACGGTAAATGATTATGTTTCCATTTTCAGTTACTGCGATCACTTTAAAGTTTCTGCTCTGCCACAATTATTTCTCGATTAACTACACAAACATTGCTAATCAACCTTCTAAACTTAAATCCAAATTTTGAATATGAAAATAGAATTAACAAATCCACAACATGTTACTAAATCATAGCCAAAATTCAAAGAGGAACACATGATTGATTACACTAATCGCTCAAATCAAACGACAGAAGGTCAAATCAAACGAAGAACATGTAGAAACCAAAAGTACTCAAAGGACAAAATGCAACAACAATTCCCATCACTCTGCATACCACCAAAAGGGGAAATACAAGTACTTGTTCAGATACAAAATTAAGTAACATTTATAGCAAAGTAAATTTCCTGCAGCACAACTGACCTAAAAAACCGATCGAAGCAAAATAAAAAATAAAAAATTCCCCCAAATCGAAAAGCAGCAAAAGAAAAAGTCAAAGTTTCACCTTCAGAGCTGCGTCGCCGGTTCTCGCATCCAGAAAAACTGAAGATTAACGAGTGAAAATCTACTGTGCAATATCTGAACCGCGGAGTAAAAGCGAGGTATAGAAAACGAGACTGAATTTTGACCCAAATTTTTAGAGAGAGAAAGTTAGTTGAAGAACAAGACTGTCTGTAATGGTAGAGAGAGAAAGTGTGTGTGTGTGAGAGAGAGAGAGAGAGAGAGAGAGAGAGGGGGGTTTTCTTTTTCCTTTTTAGTTTCTCTTTTTTTGGCAATTGGAAATCTTTGTCAAATTAAAAACTTTATTTCCTTTTTTTCTTTTTCTTTTTCTTTTTTCTATTGGTTGTTTAGTGCATTAATTGTAGTTGTTGTAATGAATTGTGGTTACACTTAAGGATCGTAAACGAGTCGATTCGACTCGTAACTCGATAATGTAGAGAAAAATAATATACGTTATCTAATTTTTGACGAGTCGAGATCGAGCATTTTCTTAGTTGTTGATGAATTCACGAGTCGGCTCACGATGCTTCTTTTTATAACTCCATTTCATTGCTTATTGTATATTTTTTTAATTATAATATAAATAATTTTTAATAATAAATAAATTAATTAAAATGAGCTTAGCTAGAGTTCGAGCTCGAGCTCGACTTGTTCACTCCCCTATTGCTTCGTCAGGAATGTTTTCTTCAATATTTCCCCCTTGATGTCTAACTAAAACTCTTAGTTTTAAATGTATATAAATATGAAAACTTGGATTCACATATCACTTATAAAGTAATTGAAAAAAATAAAAAAGAATAAAAATGATAAAATTTGGTTCCAATTTGGCCCACAACAATGGTCAATTATGTATTGTAGGGGTTCACCATAATCAAGGGCATAATTGGGACCATCAATGGAACTTTATGGACAAGCAAATGAAAGTAAAAGGCATTCGAGGGAGACTAGCTTTTGATATCATTCAACTAGATTGCACTAGCTAATGAACTTTCAATAATTAGCTTTTGCAAAAGTTTTTAAAAATAGATTATGAATTTTTTTTGAGCTTATAATCTGTTTTAAGGTGTTTGTATAATTAACTTTTATTCTTACTACTCTTGAAATAAGTTTTTATAAGCTGTAATTTTAAAAGCACATATTGTCATGCCTTTTCAATTTAAGTTGATTTTCCAGTGTATTTGCAAACACCACCAACTTCTACAAATAAACACTTGTAAGTTGAAACAAACTTAAATTACAATCACTAACTTCTGAATTCGAATAAGTTTTTACAAACACCACCTTATAATTACAATAACTTCACATATTATTGGATTTTTTTTAATAAATTTAATCATATGGAGTTAAGAACAATTTATAGGGGACCAGATGTTATATATAGCATGTTCCCATTTGATTTTCCAGCATATGGATCCCAGTTGCACTCCATGTGCTCCAAACTTTATTTATTTTCTATTAAATAATATTCATAATTGTTATTATAATTATTAAAATTATATCTAATTTCATTTTTTAATGTGATGTAGTGGAGGAGAAGTTAGGGCATCTCCAATAGAGTCTTCAAATTGGGTCTCCAAATTTTGTTTTGGAGACCCAAATAGAGACCCGGTAAAATTTTGGGGTCTCTAAAAAACAAAATTCCACAATGGGAGGGCTCTATAATTTCGAGTCTCTAAATCATGTTACGGATTATTTTATGTAGTAATTTGTTTATGGCTCAAATTTTATTCATATACGAGATTGTAGACAGTTAAATTTTATTTGAACAATCTTAAATATTTTTAATACACATTTTGATCCAAAAAATGAAAATTTCTGAAAAGATATGAAATATTGAACTAGAACCGTTGAATATTATTTCAATTGATCACGTCCATTAAATTATTATCTAATTATCTTATTCACATCTCCTCCATGAAAAATTATGAAATTATCTGAAATATTGAACTACAACCATTGAATATGATTTCAATTGATCTCGACCGTTAAATTTTTATCTAATCATCTTATTCACATCTTCATAATTAAATAGTAAGTGATTAAACTAAATATAAAAGAATTAAATTTATTAAACCTAAATACAAAATAAACTAATTACTAAAAAAAGACTAATTAAATAGTTTTGAATAACTAATTAAATACTAATTAAATACTAATTAAATGCTTAACAATTAAGAGATTTATAAATCTCCACTATGTAAACCGCCTTTGACCTCCAATACGCGTATTTTCCTTTTTTTTTTCTTTTTTTTTTCTTTTTTTTTTCTTTTCTCTTTTCTAAACCTAACCCCTCGCCTCTTCTTCCCCAATTTTCACTCTGTTCACGCACCGTAACAGAGAGAAAGAAAAAAAAAATTTGCTCCTAATTATTTCAAGAATTCAAGTAAAACCCAACCCCCTACTTCTAATTTCTCCATTCTCTGAGCCATAAACTCAACCAAATTTCCAATTTCTACAAGTATTGAAGAGAGAAAAAAAAAAAGAAAAAAAACTCACAATCAGAATATTTAGAAGTGATGAAGAAGATGAAGAAGATGAAGAAGTTGAAGAACAATTAGAGGTATTTATGCTTTTTTCAATATTTTTTCTTACCGTTGAAAACCAACGGTCATATTTGCAAATCATTCAAATTTTAATTTTAATTTAAAAAAAATTAAATTCAAAATTTAAATTCAAGAAATTTTGTTTTGTTTGAAGATGGGTCCCATAAAATCAGAGTCTCCAAACCAGTACCTAAATTTAGAACCAAGTTTGCATATTTTGCAAAAATCTGAAAATTTAGAGCCCCTTAAATTTTCTTGTTGGTGTTGGATTTTGATGCACAATTTCTATATTATGCAGCCAAATGGAGTTTAGAGACTCCATTGGAGATGCCCTTAGTATAACAATTATAAAATAAATGATGCATGGCCTTAGGACAATATTGCATACGAACAAGTGTACTTTCTAATTTATAACAAGTGGCATTATAATTATTATTACAATAATCTTTAGTGCTTCCTTAATTGCAGCATTTGAACATGAGAAATTTTTTTATGTAAAAATAAATAAATAAAAAATATATAGAAAAAAAAGAATGTTTAAGTCTACTTAATTGATTAGCACGTGGGAAGAAGGGGTCCATGGCTATAAACTTGCATGTGTAAGTTTCAACCGTTTGTCTATTATACGCATTTAGCTAGGAAGGTTCTCAAATTGAATAATAGGGTAAATTTATATTACGGTCAAATTATAAAAAAAAAACCCTATCCACATCCCTCTTGTTTAGATAATTACAATCATCCCTCAACTATAAATCTTTTTACACGTCCACCCTTGCGGTTTCAAATTTCGTGGAATTTTCGAGATTATATTGATTATTATCACTTTTGTACCCGTTTTATCATATTCGAATTCCAATAAAGCAAGATGATCGTAATATGTGTTTTTAAGCTTGTATATATCTGATTTGGTGCATCAGAAACTGTATTTTAACACAAAACGAGTACAAATTGGAGCACATTTCACGAAATCTAGATGATTATGTTGAATTTGACACCATAAGGGTGGAGATGTAAGAAAAAATCATAGCTGAGGTAGATGTAATTATCCAAACAAGAGGAATTTTTTTGTAAATTGACCATACCTCAGGGGGTGATTGTAATTTACCCTTGAATAATATTATTATAATTGTGGCCAAAAAAGAATTTATTTGATTGCTGCTTAAGCGTACTTACAAATTATGTTCAAGGTGAATGTGGGGTTACAATCTCAATGTCAAGCGACAGTCGCCGTGCAGCATAGAATTCTTCACTACAATCGACAAAACTAAGGCAAACACTAGGTGATTCGTCGGGATTGACCCGACAATCAAGTTAGCAGGGATATTCTTCGTATAGTAGAAAGTTCACTAAATTGTTAAGAAAAATATTTACCTCAAATGAATAATGGTCCAATGGAGTCGAGTATTTATAGTCATCTTCGATGGGTTTTCCATGTATTGGGCTTTATTTAATTGTGTAACTCATGTTATAATTGTAATTAAGCCTCATAGCACAATTAATCAAAGCATCATGGCCCAAAACTCCAACACTTGCGATTTTCTTTCGGCATTTTTAAAGCAAAATCGGGTAGAAACTTTAATTATTTCATAAAAGTTTAAATCTTTGGGGTCAAAATAAAAATTTACCAAAAATAAAAGGACAAAAAGGTGAAATATATCAGCAGAAAAATATGTAATTCAGAATTATTAAGCATTTTTAGAGTGGCAGCAGCAATTCCCAACAATAAACTTTTACAATATATCAAGAATAGCCTATAAAATAGAGGGCTTTGTCTACTTAGCCAATAAAAAAATTACTAAAAGAAAACAGAAAAATAGAGAATAAAAAAACATTAAATAAATAAAATAAACAAAAAACTCTTGGGATATGCTTCTTAGATCCCAAGAATAGCTGAAACAAATAAAAAAAAGGATTAACAATCTAGTCAGTACCTCTGAAGCTTTCACTTGTCAACCAGAGCTTCTTCTGGATAACAAGCACCGCTTCATCTCCATCTTCCGAATTCGAATCAACGGCTGTGATCGCTTCCCAGTGCAAAGCAGCCAGATGCTTCTTCACAAACTCGATAACGGATTGTCTATCTCGAATAATAGCAAAGCCAGTCGGCCTGAGAATTCGATCCATTTCGAGCAGAAGATCTTCACCACTGCAACCTTTCTTCTCAATGTCGGAAAACACAGTCCATGCGTGGAGCAAATCGTAGGTTCTAGGGTATGTGGAGTATGCCTCACACCTGTATTAATTTCACACTTAAATATTTGCAAATAAAATATTATGTCGGAAAATTATACAAAAATAATAATTAATTGAAATACCAGCTGTGAACGGAGCCGATCAATCCTCGATCGTAAACAATCTTGAGTGTTTTCGGTCCGTCTTCAGGTACAACGTTCATTACCCATACATCCTTGTCTTTCAAGGCAGCTGCAAATGAACCCAAATGTGCCTTCATATCCATCACGTTTCTTATAGTGTCAGACGAGATTTTCGGGCTCAATAGACTCCAATAATTGTCGACTCTTCGACTCCAAAGTTCCTGTTTGCAACCATTAGCACAGAGTTTCATATGCATAAGATAAGATAGCACAAGATAAGATTATATGGCAACACGTATTGTCAATTTACCATGTCTTTTTCAAACATTTCGTTCGAATAGCCAAAATCAGCAAGGCGTGGGGGTGGAGTAGTTAATCGGGCAGGCCATGGTGCGAGCCCACTGCCTCTTGTTTTGTGATCATCTGATTATGAGAAATAAATAAATTAGGAAGTCGTATCTGAAGAATGTTCCAAATGCAACATTGTTATAGAGTATGCATGAAATGCAATTTTTGGAAGTAATAAGAATTACCCATCGATTTATATGCCAAAACTTTTTTAAGCTACAAGATATATACATCCTAGCAATGAACTAGCAATAAGGTAATAATATGTTTCTATGAGCGTAGCTAAAACATAGTAAGTCACTTACGCTCGGAATAAGGTGTAATGCACGTCTCCATTAAAACACCCCAAACTGCATCAGGATCATCATCAGATCGACAGAGAGGTGGTTGTGTACCAGGTTCTCTTTCCAAATAACAGTCGTTCGTTAAAGGCTTTTGCCAAATAACAGTTTGATTTTTCTTCGCAGCAATTCTCCAACACATACGTTCCACAAGAGCACTCATCTCCTTCCATATTCTCAAATCCTCTTCGTCTTGAGCATAAGCTTCTGGTGATGAATAGGCAAAGTAGCCTCCAGGTCTAAGCAGCCTGTCCAACTCAAGAAGAAGGATTCCATCCCTTTGCAGCCAGTCGATTCTACAACGAGAACAGTGAGCAAGTTCGAAAGATCTGCTTGGATATGGAAGCCTCTTTGTACCAAGAACACCAAGATATGCAGGGATTCCTCTCTCTAGAGCAAATTGGATCTGATTCTGGTGCACGTCGTTTGGTGCTAGCGACATTGCAATGATATCGGACGAAAGAAGGTAACCACCAAAACTTGCCACACCGCAGCCAACGTCGAAAACAGTGCGCAATCTTCCTTCGTTGTTTAAGATATCATTTGGAAAGTTAAGCATCTGCCAAATGAAAGCAGAATCAGAAACAGAACTTAAAGTTTTCTTAAGCTAGATGAACTAATCAGTTACTCTACTCGGGTTGATTATGAAATGATAAAACCTACATTTGCAATTGAAGCAATGTATTTATCTGCTCCGTAGTGAAAATGGGTGCCTCCTCCAGGAAAATGAATTTTATCTCCTCTGACAACCATCCAGTTCTGGTCAGACTTCTCATGTGCTAGGTGAGTGTGAGGGATGTTTGCCTTCCAACTTTCATCTCTACTTTTCGGCCACTTGATTGGGATCTGTGATTCCAACAAATAAGAAATAAATAAATAAAAAAGCACACAAATCAAAAGAACATTCATCACAATTTTCACTTTAAAAAAATTGCATAAATTACAACTCAAAGCACCCACCTTGTATCCAGGAGGAGGAGGAATCAAACAGTTGAACCGCCTTTCAGGTGGTGGGCAGTGTCTTTCATAATGCTCCATCACAGATAGATCCAACTTCAATCTCATCTGATAAATAAGATTTCTGTCCAGACAGGGAATCAGCTCTGAGTGGCGATCGTCACATACCTTAAGAATAAAACGGAATCAGATTTTAAAAATAATCATCAAGTAAAATAACAAGAGAACAGTACACAGAAACGTTTGTAAGTAGTGGAAATACTTACAGGGAAGCTCTTTGGAGTGATACCATCCTCACCCTCATCTAGGGCAAGCTTGACTGAAGATTCATCCTGTTTACCGCCAATATCGGAATCTTCTTCCCCGGCCAAATAAGAACCACCTAGTTTTCTCAAAGAACGGCTGCCATACTCTAAAGCAGACTCTCCAGAATTCTTGGAGCCAAAATAGACATACAGAAAAACAAGAAATACAGTCACAATACAAAGAGAAGTCAACAGTCTCTTCTTTTGTGCTCCATCTGCTCGTCCCCTCGTCATTTATATAAATTCAATAATACTCGAGAAATCTTCAGCTTCTTCAACTACCTCAAAGTTTGGACCTTATGAATGAAAAGATGATCTCATTATTGAGACTTTGGAATTTGAATGACTGTGAAATCGCACTCTTTACAATTTAATAATACTGGACTGTGAAATTATCTGCAACATCAACGGAAACTTCATGAAGAACTCCACGATAAATCCCATTTATTAGAACTAGGTTTACAAAAAACCATAAAATAAACCAAAGAACTCCCATCAGTAAAGATGCCTAGAATACAACATTATTCACTAAAAAGATGATCTCTTATGTTAATTCTGTCAGATATGTTTATTAAACGTGTAATAGATTAAGTAAAGTACATCCCAAGTTCCAGCTACTGGATACTGTTCCAAAGACATCTGAAGCAATGTCGTTTCCTTAAGCAACACTAATCTGACAGATTTCGCCACATCAAGAAACTGTATAATTAAAATAACTGAAAATATTTATTTTTTTTGGATAAAATTTAGTGAGGAAAATTAAACTTAAACTGCGTTCAGAAGTAAAGAGAAGTGAGATATTCAACACAATCACATACATGGGAGGAAATTCGCTTTGAACTTCCGGATATTCTTTTAATGACAATCTACGAATAACAATAATTTCTACCGAGAAAAAATCTGCTGCTATATTATCACCTACCTACCCATTGTTTTCCAAGTCTAGTTGTAATTATTAGAACTATGATATTCGAAGGTCCGGTAGACTGTTAATCAAGAATAAAATTACAGGGGTAATCAAACTGCAAGCAAGATTTACAATTAGCTCCAATATTTTTGCAGAAATAAAGAGTTTTTGGAGTAAACTTTAGATCGAGAACATTGTAATCTAGTCGATAATATTATCTAACAACATCTTAGGCACGTAATTGCTTAATTTCACTAATCAGCCAAATTAATAGCAAGTTATTGGTAATTATGGGTACGACTTATTACATACTGTTCGATAGAAGTTGGATAACACATAGATTCCTTTCTCAAATAGCATAATTCACCATTTACAACTCTTTCCCTAGATTATAACCATAAAAAATCAAATCTACACATAAGAAAATGCTTAACAGAAACAAAATTTAATTCCCTTCAATTAATTGATCGAAATCACAGCTCCCTGAAGGCAGATCTCCAAAACCAAAGCTTCCCAAAACATACAAAATTCATCACACAAATGCATTAACAGAAGCACAACAGCAACATTGCAAAACATTTCAATCGAGAAAACCAAAACAAAATTAAATTTCCATCAGAAAAAAACAAATAAATAAATAAATAATCACTGCAAATCAAACGTACGAGAAGCTTACTAAATAAAAAATATCGATCCGGACAGATCTCTATCAGATTATATGGAATGATTAATGGAAATGCAATGCGAAAAATTGATGCAATAAGAGATTCATACGGGCTTGAGTTTGTGAGTGATGCACAGAGCTAAGGTGCCGTCTTTTTCATGCCAATAGAGAGAGAGATGAGAGAGAGTAGAGAGAGAGAGATGAATAAATGGGGTTAGATCTCGGTTCTGAAATTTCTGTGATATCTGAAGAATTTACTGTGTGTGTGTGTGTTTTAATTACTTCGAATATTTAATTATTTAACAAAAAACAAATAGAATATTTTAGTTAAATATAATAATATTTAATATTTAAATCATTTTCACCGCAAATATACTTCTACTTGTCAATAACTAACCGTCGATTATTATTGATGCTGAATGTAGGCAGTATTGATCATTAAGGTTTTGTGAAAGATAATAAATGAAGTAATGGTGGGTGTCACGCGCTCTTAGCGAGAAAGACGGTTTTAACCTTGTGAATATATATAATTAATTAATTAATTAATAAATAGTGTCGGCGAGCTTTTATCTGAGCTGGACTGATACCGACATTCACAAAGGCCTTTTACAAATATATTTGGGCCCAACTTCAATTGTAGCCTATTAAATGGGCCTCAGACAAAACTAATAAATCCAGATAGTATCATTAGTCAAACCAATTTAAAAGGAAAGAAATAAAAAAAAAAAGAAGTCTTCTTACATTTTTTTATGCTACATAAATACATTCATATTGATCCGAAGTGGAATGCGGACGAGTAGACGAGGCCCGCCAAGACCCACTCAAAGATATGGCCCAACGAACGAAAGCCGCCAAGGCCCACTAAGGTGTGCCGCCTAGAAAGCAGCCCAAGCCAAACACGACTCGTCGATGTGTCTGAGCGAAAGGGAGGAGCCGCCGCGGACCGAGCAAACAAATGGTCTTAGGGGAATCGCCACGATGGCTCTGACTAAAGGCGGTTATGACCCTGACAAGTCGGAGAGGTGCATTAAATGACACTGACTAGCGCGTCTCGCATCCACACCGGTGCAACAAAATGTCCTGACACCAGCATGTATTGCCCGAATGACTAGTCACAGTTGGTAAAAGGGGAGAGTCTAAGGAAACGTGCGAACATGCTATCCACCGATTAGATATTAATGACGGTTCGGATTACCTGGAGAAGGCAAAAAATAGGCGACGGGGGTGGTGATAGGTATGTCCTCGCCCCAATTTTCAGGGCCGGTAAGGCTCGAATCTCGTATAATATTTACAAAATCATTTAAATAAATAGCATGGATGGGTTAATAATTTTTAGAATACAAATCAAACAAAATTGTAGTGGGCTTTCTTGGAGGTCCATTAATAAATAACATTTCAAAAAGAAAATGAATAATATGATTTATTCTGGACCGACAATTAATTAATAGAATTATTAGGGCTAAAATTTAACTTAACATATCAATATTTTATTATTTTATAATTCTATTCTATTTTATTTTATTTTATTTCCAGTAAACTAGTGAAGAAATAATAAGGGAAAAAAAAAAAATTGTATCTAGTACAGAGTCCCTACTGAGCTAGATTAGACTTGGCAATGGGGTGTATGGTCCACGTCAACTCAGACAACGTCAAAATTAAAGGGCGTGGATGCATCCACGTGGCAAGATCTCCGCGAATCACTCGGACTAAGTGGTGTATTTCTTCCTGGGTTGAAAATGGGCCGACATTAAATGAACAGCCCACGTGGGGTGTAGCAGAGAAAATGGGGCCCACGAGAAGGGGCTTTATGTCAATCCTGATTGGTCAGCTCAAACTGTAAGTTTCTGGGCTGATGAGTGGTTTCAGAGGGATTCTCGTACCCATTTTTTTTTAGACAGACAACCTACATTTATTTATTTTTTTTTGGCATTTCTATTTTTATTTTATTTTATTTTTTTATTGTTTTTTGTTATTTTTTGTAAGTACTGTTTGTAGAGAGAAGGGGCAAAAGTTTATGAAAAGGACAGCCTATTAGCAAACTGGGATGAAATATATTATTATTAAAATAAATCCTATACTAAAAATAATTCGTAAAATATTACATTTAGAGCTTAGAAAATACATGAAATTCAACTTTTAATATAATATAATGGTACTGTTTATGTAGGGAAAATTAAATTATCTTTATTTTTATGTATGAAATTTATAATTATTTTTGTTGTTTTTATAAAGAGGTGAGTAGCTCTGAAATCAAGGAAACTAAATAGATGTAATGACGTCAGGTATGACACGTTTGCAATACAACCAACCCTGAATATTTACAGACTAGTCAATTTAATTGGCTTAATTTTACTTTGCACCCCTCAAATATGGGTTTTTCTGCACTTTCTATCCGCGAAATACAATGAATTATGCGTAATGCAACCCGAATGAATATTTAAAGTTAGTGAAGGTGATTTAACATTTTATCAACAAAAAATATTGTACTTTGAAAAAAATTAAAAATCAGTTAGCTATTTCATTATCATGTTATTTCAAAATTATATTTTCTTCCACTGATTTATACTAAATATTTTCACTAATGAAGGTAAAAGATCCATCAAACGAGTAATTTAGTGAGAACATTTTATTTATTTTTTGTTTGTAAGAAAATATATTTTTTTTGGGTAATTTAATGTGATTCTTGGTTTTTTTTTTCGCACTTTGTATGTTCAAAATTAGGTTGGTGATTGAAGTAAATAACAATTTAATTTATTATTTTGCACCCGAAAAATAAAATTAAAAAAAAACGACGAAATATCATTATTTTTTTTTAAATATTCAATCCGTGGTGCATTTTGAATGATTCACCGTGTTCAAAGGCTGGTGGGAAACGCTATTATTTTTTTTTGAAGGATGCAAAGTCCTAAAATATTACGTTTTAAGGGTGCAAAGTGGAATTAAACCAATTTAATTAGACTTAGCTACTAACAAATAATTACACAATATTTGGAGAACTATTATCTATATTAATCATTCGCTCCGCAGACCAGAAAAATGTGATAAGGCAATCAATCAAATAAATGGGAGAATCAAATTAGTGCGTAACAGCTGCTTATACATAGAGATTATGATTTGACCTTTCATGTTTATTATATTATTAATGATGCAAAACATATTTATTATTAGGGTTCATTAGCATTGTTCTTAAATATTCGATTATTGGAGATATGCAGTTTCATCAATTATGAGTGGTTTTTAGCAAATTCCTTAAGTCTAATTGTAAGGTTTGTAAATTTTTTATATAATTTTAACTCTTAAACCCTTTTTTCAAGATTTTTTTTTTCAAAATGTTAACAAGTTTTTGTGTATCGTAAGTTTTATATTGCACGATAGGCCAAATGTAAGAATATCATAAAATTGAATTTATGACAATTTTTTTCTCTGTCATCTAATAATTTTAATGCATGGATATTTTAGATAATTATTAAGGTGGTGTTTGCAAATGATTATTTAAAAGCAGAAGTTAGTGATTGTGATTTAAGTTAGCTTTAAGTGCTTATTTCTAAAAGTTGGGGGTGTTTGCAAATATTTCGGAAAATGAATTAAAATTGAAAAAGCAGGGTTATGGGTGCTTTTAAAAAATAGCTTAAAGCAGATTATTTTAAGAGAAGCAAAAGCAAAAGTTGATTTTGCAAACACCTAAAAACAGATTATGGTGGTGTTTGCAAATGATTATTTAAAAGCAGAAGTTAGTGATTGTGATTTAAGTTAGCTTTAAGTGCTTATTTCTAAAAGTTGGGGGTGTTTGCAAATATTTCGGAAAATGAATTAAAATTGAAAAAGCAGGGTTAGGGGTGCTTTTAAAAAATAGCTTAAAGCAGATTATTTTAAGAGAAGCAAAAGCAAAAGTTGATTTTGCAAACACCTAAAAACAGATTATGAGCAAAAAAAACCGCATAATCACTTTCAAAAAACATTTGCAAACACCACCTATGAGCAAAAAAAACCGCATAATCACTTTCAAAAAGCATTTGCAAACACCACCTAAGTCATATTCGAGTTTTTTGCATGCGGTTAGTTTCAGGGTTATACTCATAATTATAAATAATAAGAGTTTTTTTCGTAATTAGACCTTACACTAGTCGTCCTTGTAATTGGTCTTATTATTATTTTTATTATTTATTTATTTTGACTCTTCAACACTAGATATTATACTAATTTAATAGTAATATTGGATACGTGGCTTATGAAAATTCCACACAGTCAAACTTCTAAAAGCCAATCATAACCAACCATTTAGGATAACAAAAAAATTAAATTAAATAAAATTAATTCAACATACTATCTAGGCCCTAACCCTATGATAATAGCATAGGTCAAGTCCCATTACGAGTCAAGACAAAATGCATTTATCCATAATTGCACCTCTAAATTATACTATATAGTAATTAATTAAAATTTTAAATTAATTACAGTTAATGTAGTTTAATTTCCACTAATCTTGGGGACAAAAGTTCCCTAGGGTTTGCTAATTACACATGGAAATTAAACACCCCTAATCAGCAGAACCGACAAGCTAAACGATACGATGGATCATTAAATATGTTATTAATAATAATATAATAATATTTATTATTAAAAATATAAAACACCATGAATAAAATAACAATTTTTCACTCTTATCACTAGGATGCATATATATATTGGTGATAGATACAGTAAGCCCACTTCCATTAATGTATATTGTCTTTTTTTTTTTAGATTTTTTTTAATAACAATATCAACAAATATATTATTACTGCATTAAAAAAATTACTACAAAAATTAAATCATTTATTTTTTCAGTTTAAAGGGTCCCCATATTTATGAAAATCTTACTAATTAAACTGATATACATTTAATTTCTAATCCAATGACCTAAAAATATAATTTATATATTTATATATAATGCCTTGTTTGCCTCCATATCTCCATGCAAAATTTAGCCATATCTACTGTTTCTTGGATACCAGCAAAAAACAATGGATCTTGAAAGATGGGGTTTTTTTGTCTTATTTTCCAAATGTAAATAAATAAATAAAAAATAAAAAAAATATAGCCTTTAATGAATATACCTAACTAAATTTTACTGTGGGAAAAAGTTCATGTTAGTGTTCTTGACTGGTTTAAAGCAATCTTCTCTTTGGGGAACATATATATATATATATATATATATATATATATATATATATATATATATATATATATATATATATATATATATATAAGAACTCATATCACACAATTGGGAAATAGGTGATAGATTTGCATATTTATCAATGAGCTCATATATACATACACCATTTCTGAAACACACACTTAAACATACAAACCACACACACATAGAAAAGAAAAACACACACACACAGGATAAATGTACATTAATTTATGTCCTAATTTTATATATATAGGTAAGACTAGTCAGCAAGAGTGACAAGTTTTAGTGCTAGACAATGCTGACATGTGATTCTTGCAAAGTTATGTATTCATTCATCCCTTTTTTCCCTTTCATATCTGGATTCATTGATTTGCCAAGACTCAATTTTTATTTCTAAAAAAAACCTTAAATTAAATATAAAAAATTAAATAATGGGACACAAAATATGTCATATGATATGCAAATCTTTCTTTCTTTTACTTGTCATAAATGATGGCTTTTCGGACAAAATTTGGTCACATATTTCTCTGCCACTAGTACCAAAATAACCAGGCAAATTCCATTTATAACACAACAAAGACCTCAAGATTTGTGTGTGTGTGTGTGTGTGTGTGTGTGTGTCTATATATATATATATATATATATATATATATATATATATATGATATGAGACATTTTTAACCATAACTGGAAAAGATGGCCAATTCCATTAATTTACTAGCTGCTAAAATAGAACTACCATATATAGAATTATTAAAAAATTCCGACAAAGTTATAATCATAGTTTTTTTACTAAAAATAACATTAAAAAAAAGGCAATAACAAATCTTGTGCAAATAAAGAGGGAAAATTTAGGGTACCTTCATCATATATATATAATATATATATAGTAATTGGCCGTGATCTTACTCGTGAAATATCCCATGCAGAGTAGTAATGTTGGTGGTGGTTGTCATAAGAGCCGCTGCTGCGGCGGCGGCAATGCACCTGACGGCGGAGGCGGAGGCGGGGGCGGAGGCCTCTTCCGTTTCTTCTTCTCGTAGCTGATGCCTCTTGCTTTGGACTGAGAATCGCGGACTTCGCGGAGGTAGAGCCGGACGGCGCGTGCGCCGAACGGGTTGGCTTCGGGTTTGCCGCCGTTTTCTTCGTAGGCGGCGCGGAGGCGGCCGATGAGGGCGTCGAGGCTTCCCCAGGCCTGGCGGAGGGGGCAGGGGCAGGGGGCGGGTGGGTTTGGGTGGCCGAAGAATGGGCAGAGCTGGTTGTGGACTTTTGTTTTGCCGAACTGATCGAGGTAGCGGAGGAACTCGAGCACGTGGGCGCCGCTGCAGCGGGACAGCGACAGCGGCGGCCGGTGGTTTCGGAGGTACTGCCCGAACGTGTTCCAGTCGCGCCGCTTCTGGTTCTCGTACCGGCTGAGCGTCGTCGGCGGGGAGGAGACGCCGGACGCTGAAGCGGATGAGGAGGAACCGGACGGCGAGCCCATCATCGACGAGCTGCCGCTCGTGGTGGCGCCGCCGCCGCCGGTGGTGAGTGTGAAACCAGCTGGGTTGATCTCGTGATGACTGCCGCTTGAGGAAAACATTTCTTGAGTTATTGGGTCCATGTCAATTGCCTCTCAGCTCAATTTTCCGATCTATATATATATATTGAGATTATATAATCTGTTCTTTGTCGGTTCTAGAGAGAGAAAGCTAGAGAGAGAGAGAGAGAGATGATCTAGGGTTTGTAGGGTTGAAGATAAAAGAAAGTGAAGTATGTGAATCAATGATTGATCATACTGAAGCAGCTAATAGGGTTCTGATCTTTGCCATGATATATATATATATAGTAGAGATGAGAGAGAGAGAGAGAGAGAGAGAGAGAGAGAGAGAGAGAGAGAGAATTGAAAGCTTTCTTTGTTGCTTTTGTTTAATTTGTATTATTAATAAATCTATATATATGTTTGATCAATCCTAGAAAACTTATATATAATGTTTTCTGCAAACATTTGAACACATTGGCTGATTTTTTCTTTCCTAGAAAAGGCAGATCAGTAACTGTAGCAGCATTCTCTAGTATGTATGTCTTTGTGTATCTATATGTAGAGAGAGAGAGAGAGAGAGAGAGAGAGAGAGAGAGAGAGAGAGAGAGGGGGGAAGGTTAGTGGTGAGTTAGGAGGGACCCCCTGGGTAGGGTTTATGTGGAAGAGTAGGGCAACGCTAGGGTCATTCTTTATTGGTAATATATGGGACTACCAATTTTATTTCAAAAATAATATATATATTTTTTTATAATTTTAATATTTTATTAATGTAAATTATGATGGAAAAAAAAATAATATTTATATGGTAGCAGAGAATCTGACCTGTAAAATTAACAGGATTCTTTTGTTTCTTCACCAATATATCAAAGACAGTTTTCAATTGATTGACAACACATTTTCTAATTAATGACCAAAATATCCTCACTTGTCTTCTACTATATATTTGAGTGAAAATTAGAGGAAATAATTAATAGAAACTATACTATGTATAATAAAGAGGTCTCCTTGAATTATTTTTGTTTTTCAAAAATTAAAATTTGTACAATGAGGGTGCAAATGAACTAAACACTCCATTTGACTAAATTTATTATAAATAACTGATAAGCTTTTACATCTTGCTACTGTGTTAACTCTCTTTAGAATTATTTTTTTAAAGAGCTTATAAACTCTTGTTTGAATTTTTATAGAGGTAATTTAAATGTTACAATGCATTTGAATTTGATTTATTACTCAGCCATGGAGTCGAGCTTGATCGTGCGAGTATAAATCCAGTCGAATAACTCAATTTTTATACATATATTCTTTTTTTCTAATCGAACTCAAATCAGAGATAGACAAACTTCATATATCGTTGAACTATTTTCATTTTATTCTAATGAAGTTCGTTATATACTAAAGAATTAGTTTGAGTTCCAAAAAAAATGAAATGAAAATAAGCCACAAAATGCTTCCAAACACTGCCTTTGAGCTCGTACATACACAATTCACACAAAATTACATGTAATAAACCCTAATTAATGTGTTCATGAACTAGGTTAATTAATTAAGTAGAATCTAGTTGGATGAAATGAATTAATAATATTATTAGTTAATTAATTGATAAAGTACATGAATAATATTATCACATGCATGGCTAGATTATCATGTGCTCCAAGTAAATTAAATGGATCGGATGAGGTACTTTCAAAACATCAGAGGGGGAAAACAACAGTTACTTGTGACTTGTGACCTACATATTATATTATTTTTTGTATGTATATATGTATATATGAAAAAAAATCATTGATGAGCAGATGGGAAAATATTTCCATCACGTTGTTGAATTAGGACTTCATTTCACTTTGCACCCTTAAATATATCATTGTGATACTTTGCACCCTTGAATAAAATTAATAATATTTTACATCCTCGAAACACGACAAATCATTCATAATGCACCATGAATTGAATTTCTAAGACTTAATGTGGGTGAAATTATTATTTCCTTCTACTCTCCAAACAAATTCCGAACATAAAAAATGACACACTGAGTTACTTAAGAATTATATTTTCTCACCAAAAAAACAGAAGAAAATATTTCTCACTAAATTGTTCGATTGGTGGATCTTAATTGATAGAAATCATTGTAAGAAAATATGATATTCAAATAACTTGGTAAAAGAAATAGCTAAAGGGATTTTTTTTTTCTGGTAAAATTATTTTTTTGAGAAAAAACAAATAATTTTAAATATATTGGCGAGATGTATTTTTCATAATACGAGAGGAATAATTTATAAGAAGGTGTTCATTTATATCTGATAACCAATATCCAATTCCTGCTTTGACTTTGAATAGTAGTGGCTAAAACTAGAAGCATGAAAAGGACTTGATGTATATAAGCAAACGAAAGAATGTGGTTCAATGAATTCAGAGAAGAAATGTAAATTTCCATTGACAACGACATTTAATTTCACAATAATTATTGTCACTTCAAAAAAAAAAAAAAAAAATTGCCCCATATTATTTGTTATTTTACATTTCTAATATTGTATTAAGTGCATATTTTACTATTTTAACCTTATAAATTCAATGTTAAGTGTTAATTCTCTCTTGTAAACAAAGGTTATTTTAGTCCTTTATATTTGATTTTACTAAAATCAATGCACATTTTTTTTCATTTCTCAATACTTGTGTAAACCTGAAAATAGACAATTATTTTAAAACGGAGGGAATAAAAATGAATTTCAAATGTAACTGTATTATTCAAACACACTACCCACTTTTATTTATTATGATCTCTTTGAATTCAAGTTCCAAAAAACGTGCCTATTTTTTTTAACTTGATAGCACATCTTTTTTAGTTTGATCATTAAGCCACATTTATCGAGTTTCTGTAATTATTTAGGAACGAACGGAATTAACGTTGTGGTCGTAAGTTGTAACATAATCTAATTAGTAAGGGTTTTTTTTTTTTTTGAAATTTATTCTATGCCAGTGAAAAGACAACACGTTTCACTTATTAATTAATTTTATAATGTGTATGTTGGCCTAGGGTTTGTCATAGAGTAATACTTTTGTTTATCTTGTTTAATTTCTAAATTATTTTAAGAACTCAAAACAAAACAAATGGACCACAATTCATACTCAAATATAATGTAATTCCTTTGGGAAACATATCCACTAAGTTGGTACGAACATATCGAATTAGATGCATACCAAAGCAAAAGTTATCAACTTTTACCAAAGCAAATTATGCATGTTAAAAGTCATTATTAATGCTCTAATTAACAAAAAATGACTTAATCCCACTTTGCACCCTTAAAATATAATCGTTTGACACTATTCACTCTAAAAAAATTAATACTATTTTGCACCCTTGAAATACAATAAGAAAAACCAATAAAATATGAAATTGCCCGCATTGAGTTTTAAATATTCAATTCTATGTGCAATGTGAATAATTTATTTTGTTATAGTGGTTCAAAGTTGTATTAATTTATTTCAAGGGTGCAAAATGCTAAAATGCTGCATTTCAAGGGTGCAAAGTAAGATCAAGCCAATCAAATTGACCATCAAGCAAACTATTTAATAATAGGGCTCCAAACGCAAATACCAAACAAAAAATAATAATTAATAAAAAAAATTAAAAAAAATCCAATGGAATTATTAAAAAAAATCCATTGAATTAGTGCTCTCACTAAAAAAAAAAGAATTCAAGCACAACAAATTAACTTCAGACCCCAAGTTAATGAATCTAATACTTCAACCACTCCAATATTTATTCATTACATATAAATTTATGTTCTGTCCTAAACAATCAACATATATAAAGTCATATATAAAAAATAATACAAATTACTGTTGTTTTACCCCTCTCTGCACTTAGCTGACAAATTAACCCCACAAGGACAATTCAAAGACTTGATTTTTTTTTTTTCTTTCAATTATTCCTTAATATTTTTATGGATGTGATTAAACTTAAATTAGGAACAGTAAATTCAAGAAAAATGTAAGAATTGAAGACATAGTGTAAAAGACCAGAAAGACTTGTAACAAACTTAAAACACCATATGCAATAAACCAGAAATTTTGTTCTTTTTACTATAGCAAACCGTTTTTACAGCACCATATAACATATTACACATTAAAACAGTGAGAATTTACAATACATATTTTCGGCTACACGGCACACAAGCACTTTATAAAATTTAAAAATCGAATTCTGTTTACTTAAATACAAATATAACGCTTCGCAGTTCATCATATCATACAAGGGATCGATGAAAATAAATACTTACATGATCGGCAGAAGAAAGTACTCTCTGGCAATAGCTCGATTGTACATTCTGCAGAAAAAATAATATCACCAGAAGCTAAACGGAATATATACGTATAACCTGATCGATTTTGGCGCGGCAAAGAGGGCAACCCCATTTCTTGGCCTTAATTTCGTTCAGACAAGTCATGCACCCAGCCAGGTGTCCACACGGTACACACGCACCCTCGAGCGGAGCATCCAAACATATCGTGCAGGAACTCGTAGCATCATCATTATCCTTTTTCTTTTCATCACCTGTATTAATTGAAGATAAGTCAACGGGGCCCACATCAATCGATGGATAGAGAATCGGACCATCTTCCACAGCTACATCTGCCAGAGGAGGAGCAGATGGAAGAGAAACAGAAGACGATTGAGTCTCGAGAGTTGTCTGAATATCACATTTGCCTGTAGTAGCCCCGTGCATGCTCTCTTCTTGGTTGGCTGTACTTGTGGATGCATCGTCTACTTCGGATACTATGTATGTATCTGTTTGCGATGGTCCTACGTGTGCGGCAGATTCGAGGGATGCGTTAATAGCCATTGTTAGTTGCTCTTCGTCTTCTGAATTTGGAGCTGTAGGGGCTTGATTGTTGAAAGGAAACAATGGATGAACCGCCTGATTTTTTTCAAGCATTCAGTTGTAAATATTTTTGTATTCGCAGAGAAAAAGATAAAACAGTGACTAATCATAGTTTGTTATCTACCACACACACACACACCAAAAAACGAAGTATGTCGTACCTGAGGAATTCCTTTACAGGCATTACAGAACCTCTGTAATTCGAGTTTTTCGCTTTCACTGGCAGGTGCGAGTTTAAGTCGTGTACCTGAAAACAGAGATGCGTATTAGCAACAGTTCTCGAGCATTTTCAAAGACATGAAATAGAATACCGATACACGAATAACTAACTTCACTTGGATTGAGGGATTTCAAGGGAGGATTTTGAATCAATAATAAATAATAAATTCATCGAACTTGTTTGGACGAATCTATACAATGAAGTTGAGAACATACTTTTAGAAACATCGGATATTATTGCTGCAGGATCAGGCTGGTTAAAATTTGGTTCGTCCAGATTGGCCTTCCACAGTGGCACGATCATGCGTGGTTGCGGATCCTGATAAAATACGGTCAAAACCCAGACTTTGAAATACGTGATAAAAATAAAATATAGATAAGAAAGTACCTGTGAACCAGAATATATAGCAAGCTCCAACTTGAGAGGTTTTCGAAGATTGCGGGACCCACAAGGCAAGATAACAACCCATCTACACAGGTATTAGAGAAACACATTCAAGATTCTTGCCATATGTAATGAACAGCGCAAGGAGAATATCAATAAGAATACGAAAGAAAGAAATAAAATAAAAAATAAGTATTACTTACACTTTTCTCGAAAGTAATTGAGGTGCAAGAAGTTCAAGAAAACCAGGTCCATAAAGTTCTCGCAGCCAACCAGAGAATAAGCACACATGGGCCTAACAGCATGCCGGAAAATAGTCAAACTGTCTAAATTACTGCAGAAACGGCATTAAAACGTAACCAAAAATGATTTTTTAGTAAAGTAATACCTCGATAGTTCGGACCACATTTCCATACCCTTTGGCTCTGGCAACATCGAGCGGAGTTTGGCAGTCATCGTTCATCACTAACGCATTTGCTGAAGTTTTCCCATAAAGACTTAAAATCAGAAAATAATACCGATAAATGCATGTGCAATATATATTTACACGTACCCCCATGCGAAAGAAGCAACTTTACAGTCTGTTCTAGCCCTCGTTTCGCAGCATGATGTAACGGAGTCCCTGCATGTCTACCTTCAAAGGAAAATGCAATTTAGGAAGATAAATAATACCGCAAGACAATCGTCAAAACACTGTAACTAGAAAAATGCAATTGAGCAGACGATTATTGTGAACGATCAGAGTCAATTCACTATAACAACAGTCAATGCATGTTTCTTTTTTTCTTTTTTCTACTAGACCATGTGAATTAATCGGCACTTTCTTTCAGTTTCATGCATTAGAAATCTAGTAAAGATTAAGACGAACTGAATCATGAAATATGACAAACCAGATAACGACAGGTACATCGAAAATGCACTAACCTGGACGATAAGCATTGACGTTGGCACCCAATTCGATCAAAGTTTTCGCTACATGATGAAGCTCTGGATTCATGCAAGCTAAGATCAATGCAGTCTTGCCTTCACTGTCGATCCACTGTCGAGCAAAAACCATTTCAGAACGTATAAAATAATTCCCCGAGCATTAAAAATAGTTTTACAAAGGCAGCTTTAAGAACATTCGATATCACATTGCAAGTTGATCGGGTTGAAACAACCTTCATTCGGAAGCGATTCAAAGGCATAACTAAACCCACACCCAACTCTTAACTACAACATCAGATCAGATACTTTATTTGTTTAATTGTCGTATAATCCAATCAAAATTACATGGGCATTGACTAAAATTCAGCAAGTCCTTAGAAGATAAAGCCAAAACTAAATTGCAGGAACGAACAAACACACACTAACACGCACTAATACGTGTAAATCCGCCATCGGAATATGCATAAAACACTGATAAATACCGGAAGAAATTTGAAAGGGATAGATACCTCGAGGCTAGCTCCTTGACTATGGAGGGCTTTGATGCCATCGACATTTCCATAATTGACCTGCCGATACAACAATTCATCTCTAGATTGCTGCTGCCCCATTCTTCTAGGTTGATTTTTTCCCCTTAATCAAACAGGACCAAAAACCTAAATACCCAAATTTCAATTTGAAGGAATAAAAAACAAAAAATCGGTTCCTCCAGAAAGGACAGAGAAAATAAGGTGTTTCTTAGTGAAGAAGGGATACGATAGGGAAACTGTTAATTAATATCTGATTTCTTTTAATTTATTTTTTTATTTTTATTTTTTTATTTTTATTTTCCATTTCGTCCGTCCTAAAATTATTATTTTTCCATAATTTTGTATATTTAAAATAGGAAAAAGTTCATAAATTCGATGTTTATTTTTTTCTGATACGCTAAATTACACATCAATTTTATCAAATCATACACACAATTGAAATTTTTTCTCTCTCTAAAATCTCATCTTCTCCTTCCCCACCCTTCTTTTTTTTCCTTAACTTTTTCATATAATCACACACTAAAAACGTCCATATCATTCCAAGTTCGAATTTGAGAAAAATCTTCATGTGTTCAATAATATTAATACGATGATTAATATTAATAGTCTAATAATAATATTAATATCAACCGATTTTATATATAATAACCGATTTTAACAAATTAATAGAAAATCTAATCTAAGAAACCGAACATGCTACTAACTAAATAATTAATTAGTCAGTAGGAAGTTAATTCAATCTCATGTAATCCAATCTAATCCAATATAGGTAACCGGACGCGCCCTAATACTAATACTAATACTAATACTAATATTAATATCAATACTAATACTAATACTAATACTAATACTAATACTAATACTAATACTAATACTAATACTAATACTAATACTAATACTAATACTAATACTAATACTAATACTAATACTAATACTAATACTAATACTAATACTAATACTAATACTAATACTAATACTAATACAAACATTAATACTAATACTAATATTAATACTAATATTAATACTACCAATACCAATATCAATACTAATACTAATACTAAGACTAATGCTAATGCTAATGATAATGCTAATATTAATGCTAATACGCCAAGACTAATATGACTTCGAATAATAATAATAATAATAATAATAATAATAATAATAATAATAATAATAATAATAATAATAATAATAATAATAATAATAATAATAATAATAATAATAATAATAATAATAATAATAATAATAATAATAATAATAATAATAATAATATTAATAATAATAATAATAATAATAATAATAATAATAATAATAATAATAATAATAATAATAATAATAATAATAATAATAATAATAATAATAATAATAATAATAATAATAATAATAATAATAATAATAATAATAATAATAATAATAATAATATTGATATTGATACTGCTACGGATATTAATATAGATACTAATATTAATACACATATTGATACTGGTATTGATATTGATATTAATACTATTATTAATACTAATACCAATACTAATACCAATATTAATATTCATATCAATACTCATACAAATGTAGATACAAATATTGATACAGATATTGATACTGATACTCATACTCATACTCATACTGATGTTGTTATTCATAATGATACTAATACTGATAGTGATACTGATATTGATACATTGATACTAATACTGATATTGATATTAATATTAATATCATACTAATACTAATACTAATACTAATACTAATACTAATACTAATACTAATACTAATACTAATACTAATACTAATACTAATACTAATACTAATACTAATACTAATACTAATACTAATACTAATACTAATACTAATACTAATACTATTACTAATACTATTACTAATACTATTACTATTACTATTACTAATACTAATACTAATACTAATACTAATACTAATACTAATACTAATACTAATACTAATACTAATACTAATACTAATACTAATACTAATACTAATACTAATACTAATACTAATACTAATACTAATACTAATACTAATACTAATACTAATACTAATACTAATACTAATACTAATACTAATACTAATACTAATACTAATACTAATACTAATACTAATACTAATACTAATACTAATACTAATAATAATACTAATACTAATACTAATACTAATACTAATACCGATACTAATACTGATACTACTACTGATATTGATACTGATATTGATACCGATACTAATATTGATACTGATGTTAATACTAATACTCATACGTAAGTAATGTTCACATAATTATAAATTAAACGTTTAAATTTAGTAATTTTGCCGCATAATGAAATTAGTGATTATTTGTTTATTGTTAGTTGAATAAAATTATTATTATTTGAAACAAATTAAAAGAAGATACATAAAACATGTGTCAAATGTAGGCACTACTACTTGTCAAAAATATAGTTTCCATTTAAACTTTATATAGAATCATATCAATTAATATCCACTATTAATTTCTTTTTGTCTCGAATTATTATTCTCAATATATGATAAACAATAAAAATAAGTTTACGATTTATATACTTCAACATAAATTAAATAGTAAAAGAAAATTGCTGAAGGAAAAGAAAAAAAAGATTGACACATATAATAGAAAGTAAATAGCAAATTATGAAACAAAAATCTGGAAATACAGCTATCAATATATAATTGCTATCGAGAAAATATGTGGGCATCTTTAAATATTTTATTTGGTCTAGAAAAAATATGTGGGTATCATCTATATGTAACATTTATATTGACCATTTAATATAGCAGATCATATATATATATATATATATATATATATATATATATATATATATATATATATATATATATATATATATATATATATATATATATATATATATATAATGTGAATATTAAAAAATGTTAAAACAATATTGTAGTTTTTATTGTAATGTATAAATTTAAGACGATAAATAATCAAATATAATTAAACAAAAAAAATATAAATATTCAAAATTTGTTTAGATATCACAAAATGTTTAAAATAATTAAAAGATAGAAATGCATAACTATTACATGTTCAATCAAGTTCATTAATCTCAATTTATTTTTCATCGAAACCAAGCTTACAATTATCTCACGTGTAATCAAAAGATAGAAATGCATAACTATTTTTTTCTAAATTTATCCTTGAAATATACACGGATTATATTTATGCGTGCTATACAACGTCGCAGGATTTCTCTCTTGCTAATGTCGCCGCGTATAACACAAATGATGATATTCATGGATCTGCAACAAAAAAAAAACATAAGTTAGATTGTTATATGTACACATACATAATAAATGAATAACATCATAAATATTCAACGACAAATAAATGATTCAAGCGAACACATGGATAAATACTACAAAACGAATACAAGAAGATTAATTATGCTTTTTGTCTGTAATTTATGCACAAACTTTTTGTCTGTGATTTATGAATTTACAAAACAAAAGGAATAAAAAAAACAGTTTTAGATGAGGACCTTAGTTTAGCATGATTATAACAAAATATGTAGATGAAGAGAGAGATGAATGAGTTAGGGTTGGGATTGGGGGTATTTGTACTTAATTTTCACACACCAAATAAGTAAACAAAACGATTTTAAGGAAATCATATATTGTTTATATTAGTTAATGTATATATAAATGCATATATACTAAAACATGTATACATATATATTTCACCATAATTGGACATAATTAAAATAAATGTAAATTGATTTCATAAAATAAAAAATAGACATGATTGACAACAAATCCGGTGATTGATTTTATTTGATGCAAATTCAAATAATTTATTAATAATCTATATAATATATAAAAGTTGAATTGCATGCCTAATTGATTGACATTTGTCAATTTCAAATGATGACATGTCCTTAATTTCATCCAATGTGGCAAATTGATTGGTGAAAATAAATCATCAAAAAACATGTCACTATTTTCCAAAATTAAAAAGATATTAATTATTTAATTATATTTTTATATCATACCATTTATAAAATACTTTAAATATATCAACTTTATTGGAAAACTCTAAATAGTTTTATTTTTTAATTTAATTTCAATAGTAATTAATTTAATTTAAATTCAATTTAAAATCTTCACCTATTATAATTGTATGATTGACGGTGTTACGAAAATTGTGTATTTTAATTCATAAACTTGGATTTATATAAACAAAATATTGCAGAATAAATCATTTGATATTATACATTATACATGAACATGACCAGAGAATGTGTATCGTAAAAATTTCCCTGATGGTTGCTTCCATCTTACATCGACCCCCTTGCGGTGTGATTTTTCACGGATTTTTTTTTTATTACGTGGAATATTCACCGAAAATGCAGATTCTACCTTGCACACGATATTTGTTTATGGTACTTTTCAAAGACAAAAATTACCGTAATGGGCACTTTACACGAAATATTTTTTCTTCTTAAAATCTTCACAACTTTTTAGTATTACTATTACCTCCCCTAAAGGTATTTTTTGTATTAAAAAAGTAAGATAAAAGAAATGTCACGTCTGCAAGGGTAGAATCCACATATTACATGGAATAAAAAAAGATTCCGTAAAAAATCACACCATAAGGGGGTCGTGTAAGACATAAACAAACATCTGGGGGATTTTGGTAATTACCGATAAATAGGGGTGCTTTCCGTAATTTAGCCTAAGTTCATGAGGATTTTCATAATTTATCCTATTAACAACGATTATCGTTCTTTTCACGTCTTAATGTTTGCTTATACCCTTACATTATTTCAAATAATTTTAATGTCAGTTTGATAATATAATTAAATATTAATTTCTAATATATTTAATATGTGTTTCTTGATGTATCAGGTACCACACATAAGGAATTTGATATAAAAGTTGCGACATTGAATATAATTGTTTATTATACAAAATAATAGATCATTGCAAAAACATTGATGCAAAATCAAAATTAGGATTGTGATTAGTATTAGCATTAGAATTACGATTATAATTAATATTCTTTGAATTAGTATTGGTATTAATACTATGATTAGGATTCGGATTAATATAGTATTATAATTAATATTAGGATTAGGATTATGATTATGATTAATATTAGTATTAGAATTATAATTAAGATTATGATTATTGATTAGTACTACAATTAGAGACATGTATTAGTATTATGATTATGATTAGCATTAGGATTAGGATTATGGTTAGAATTATAATTATAATTGTAATTAGAATTAACATTAGCATTAGCATTAGTATTATCAGTAGTAAAATTATTAGGATTATAATTAATGTTAGAAATAGGTTTAGGATTAGAATTATGATTAGGATTATAATCATGGTTAATGTTATATATGAATATGATTGGGAATAGGATAAGGATTTGGATAATATTAGTATTACACTTATAATCAACATAAGCATATCCAGATTAACATTAACATTAAAATTAGTATTAGAATTAGAATATGTACATTAGCATTAACATTAACACTATTAACATATTAGTATAAGAAATGGTATTAATATCAGTATTAATATTAGTATTAATATTAGTATTAGTAATAATATTAGTAATAGTATTAGTATTAATATTAGTCTTAATATTAGTGTTAATATTAGTTTTAGTATTAGTATTAATATTAGTATTAATATTAATATTAATATTAGTCTAAATATCAATATCGGTATCAATATCAGTATCGGTATAATTATCGATATCGACATTAGTATCGGCATCAGTATCGGTATGGGTATCGGTATCAGTATCAATATCAATATCAATATCAATATCAATATCAATATCAATATCAATATCATATCTGTATCAGTACCAATATCAGTTTCAGTTTCAGTATTTGTATCCGTATTAGTATTAGTATTAGTATCAGTATCAATATCAACATTTGTATCAATATCAATATCAGTATGAGTATGCGTATCAGTATCAATATCAATATCATTATCAGTATCGATATTAGTACCACTATTAGTATCAATATTAGTACCAATATCAACATCAACATTAATATCAGTATTAGTATGAGTATCAGTATGATTGTTAGTACTTGTATGAGCATGAGTATCAATATTAGTATGAGTATCAGTATTGTACGACGAGTATCAATATGAGTATCAATATTAGTATTAGTATTACTATTAGTATCACTATGAGTATCGGTATTAATATCAGTATCAATATTGATATCAGTATTAGTATTAGTATTAGTATTAATATTAATATTGCTATGAGTATCAGTATTAGTGTAAGTATCAGTATTAATATTAGTATTAATATAATATTACTATGAGTATCAGTATGAGTATAGTATTAGTATCAGTATCATAATTATTATTGTTATTAGTATCAGTATTAGTCTTAGTATTAATTAGTACTAGCATTTTTTCCCCGTGCCGATGCACGGTATCGAATTTTAAAAGTGAAAAAAAAAATAATCAATTTAACAAATTGAATTTCTATCTTTATTTTTTATGATTTGGGATATATTTATGAAAAAAAGGAGGTTGAAGTATTTTTCACGATTTATCAGTTTGATAATTGTTGAAAATATAGTTAAAATTAGTAAAAAACAAAAGTTAAAAATAAATAATTACAGAAATGTCATTAGGGTTTTTTAGGGTTGCCCAACGTTTCTTTCTTTTATATATAAGATTAGTATTACTATTAGTATTAATATTAGTATCAATATCACTATTAGTATCACTATAAGTATCAATATTATTATTAGTTTTAGTCTCAATATTAGTCTTATTCTTAGTATTAGTATTAGTATTAGTATCAATATAACTATCATTATCAATGAAAGTATCGGTGTTATTATCAGTATTAGTATCAATATTAGTATTATTCTTAGTATTAGTATTAGTATCAATATGAATATTAGTATTAGTACGTATTAGTATTATTATTAGTATTGGTATGAGTATGAGTATTAGTATTAATATTAGTATTAGTATCAGTATTAGTATTAATATTAGTATTAGTATTAATATTAGTATTAGTATTAGTATTAGTATCAGTATCACTATAATTATCATTGTAAGTATCAATATTATTATTAGTATTAGTATCAATATTAGTTTTATTCTTAGTATTAGTATTAGTATCAATATGAATATTAGTGTTAGTATTAGTTTTATTATTAGTATTAATATTTGTATTGGTAAGAGTATGAGTATTAGTATTAGTATCAGTATTATTATTAGTATTAGTATTACTATTAGTATCACAATTAGTATTAATATTTGTGTTAGTATCATTATTAGTATCGGTATTAATATTATATTAATATCAGTATTAGTATTAGTGTTAGTATTGGTATTAGTATTAATATTAGTATTAGTATTAGTATTAGTATTAGTATTAGTATTAGTATTAGTATTAATATTAGTATTAGTATTAGTATTAGTATTAGTACCAGTATTTGTACCAATATTAGTATTAGTATCACTATTAGTATTAACATTAGTATTAGTATTAGTATTAGTATTTAATATTAGTGTTAGTATTAGTATTAGAATTAGTATTAGTATTAATATTAGTATTAGTATTAGTATTAGTATTAGTATTAGTATTAGTATTAATGTTATTAGTATTAATATTAGTATTAGTATTAGTATTAGTATGAGTATGAGTATCAGTATTAATTGAATTAGTATCACTATTGGTAACAATATTGGTATCGGTATTGATATCGGTATTGGTATCAACATTGGTACCAGTACTGATAGTGGCATATACATCATATCTCTTTTGCTATATTTATAAGTTTTATTGTTGTTTGAGTAATGTGCATCACTAATTGAACGCCATTAGTCATAAACTTGCAAATTATTTGAATATCTATTGTGTTACTTCTCTGCTACCGTGTTGTTACCTTAGTTATTTTGCAGAAGATTCACATGTTGTAGTAGATTGCAATCCAAAAAATAGAGTTATACCATATGTTTTAAATGATTTCACTTAATCTTGATATCGTGTTTTGCGCGCTTCATGCTTTCTTATTTGTAATATATAACTTAATTTTATATGTTACAACTCTAAATTAAGAGATAAAGTTTGTTTTTTTATTTCCTTCCATTTTGTTTTCCTTGAATTGGTATTGTTATAAAGAGATAGTCGTTTACATAACTTTATTTTTCTTATTGTGAAACTGACCTCCGTGCAACGCACGGGTGAAATACTAGTTAATAATTGAAAGTCAAATTTTACATAAATTAAAATCAATTATGGTGATATTATTTCCATAAGTTATCAATATATAATAGATATGATATTGATGATATATATGTATATATATATATATATATATATATATATATATATATATATATATATATATATATATGTATGTATGTATATATAAATGATTTAGATAGTGTTATTATTATTATTATTATTATTATTATTATTATTATTATTATTATTATTATTATTATTATTATTATTATTATTATTATTATTATTATTATTATTATTATTATTATTATTATTATTATTATTATTATTATTATTATTATTATTATTATTATTATTATTATTATTATTATTATTATTATTATTATTATTATTATTATTATTATTATTATTATTATTATTCAATTTAATTTATGAAATACAATTATTATTTATAAATATATCTCACGCCGCAGCAACGCGGACATAATCACGAACTGTCAAATTCCTGTTCGGAGCTTTAAGGTTCACCAGGAAAATGTCTCCGATCACGAGCTTGAAAATACTGAAGCTCCCGTTTCTCCCCGGCCATCGTGCAACCGAAATTAGTTTTTGTTATAAGAAAAACAAACCATAAATACTAAATTTAATAAATATAATGTAACACGAAGAATAATGAAAATTAATTTCACCTGTAAGCCGAGGGTGCTTTCCGAAGAGAGCATCTTCGGCAACCTTGGCTTCCTTTGTATTGTTCGGAAGCAAATGCAACTGCAATTAAATCAAATTTAATTAAAGTGAGTTAGGGAAATTAAATATAACTTTAGATTATATTGAGAATATATATATATATATATATATATATATATATATATATATATATATATATATACCTGGCCAGATAGGGTAATTTTCGCGCAAATAGGAGACTGCGGATCTTCTTTATTGCAGGTGTCGAGCTCGTTTTCGCTAAGTGTGAAGGACGACTGGTTGTTGCTTAACGCGTTAGGGCCGGTCGGTCGAGCGTTTTGGACAAGTAGAAGTAAGGAACCCCGGTGGATGCGTCGCTGAGACCACGTTGCCGAATGGAGAGCCACTCATGGCGTCGAGTGTGGCTAGCACGCCCCACGACGACTAAGCTACGAGCCGCCTGGCAAACACCGCGGCTTTCTCCAGTGGGGACCTCGTGGTGGCAAGTATCATTTTTAACACTTGCCCCCAACATAAATTATTTTATATTTTAAAATTTAAAAGAAAATAAACATAACAATCTAAGGACACACGAAGGGAAATTGAATTAACTAATATCTATTTTCTTTTAATTTATTAAGGGATAACTACAGTTTTGGCATATAAATTATATGTCAAAATCAATTTTAAGCCTTATATTTTTTCCGACACAAAATTGTTCCTTAAAGTAACGATTTTTTAACGCTTTTTCAGTCAGCCGTTTAATTTTGCTGTTAGTTTGAATGGAAAATGTCACGTGCGTATTACGTGGCTATACTTAATAATCATCCATATCCACGTGCAATACACGTGCGATACATGTGAACAATTTTTTTTATTAGTGGTTGAATGCTTGTTAATTATACCGATTCTTCGATAAATATTCGTATTGTGGTACAATAACATTCGGATTATTATTGTTTTTTCAATCTCAGCAATATTCAAATAAAAAATAAATTATAATTCGAATATGCAATGTATTCATTCTCTAATTGATAACGAGGTTTCTATAAATAAATATGTATCTATATTATGTCGATATGTCCGAACCTCGTACTACTTAAAGGCACAATTTATTATTTTGCGCCCGGTCCGACCAATCTCGAACCGTCGGGTCGACCCGACCGACTTAAAATAATCTTTTTTTTTTTTTGAAAAACGGTTGGGAGAAAAATTAACCCTTAACTTGTCATGAACCACCCGGACCCTAGCGGATCATAACCTGTCCCGAAACGGATCCGACCGTTACATGTCATGATTTCTTGGCCCCGTGAGCTGGCGGTTTCGAACCCGAGGGGATGACATATTACAATATTCTTTGATATCCAATTATAAAATGACAAGTGTCCTTTTTATGTTAATATAATAAATAATAATTGCTTCGGGGCTAGAATATATATTGAGCCGATTAATTCAGAATTTCCTAGGCCCAATTAAGCCATGTCAATTATTTATGCGGCCCAATTCACCCAATATTTATTTCCCCTTCTGACCCAAACAGTCACCATTTGCTTCCTTTCGAAACGACGTCGTCACAAATTAGTCTTACTCGAAGGGTAAAGTTGTAAATAAATCATAATTCATATAAACCCTAAAGCTGCAAAACCCCCCATTTTTTATCAGCGTTCGTGGAATTTCTGGAGCCGAATTTCTCTGCTAATTTACCTCGAAAGTGAACACTTCGATTCCGTGGTTTGACATTGTTTCCAGGTACTTTCTCTCTACTATGGCACCGTCGTTCCTCATTTGTGTGTGTGTGTGTGTGTGTGTGTGTGTGTGTGTCTCTCTCTCTAGCATTGCATAAAGCTGATTGGGGGAGTTCCCACTCTGCTAATATGCAATTTTTTGTTTTGAATTGGTTACCTTTTTATTTTTAATCGTCCACTGTGATGCTTTGGTTATGTAGACGCAGGGTTTGATTTTTTGGTGTTAGGGCTCAAAATTATAGGATTGGAGAATGTTGGGATTTGAATATAACGAATCATGGTTACTATGTTTGTCCCACTTTTGAATTTGTGATGAAATAAAAAGAAGTTTGCTGTTTCACTATTCTGTATACAACGTAAATCATGATTTTGTAAATTGAAAGATAAAGAATCTTGGAGTTTATGATAACAGATGGGAAAGCGTTGCTATATTTAGCACTTCAGTTTCGGTTTTACTGAGAAATCTACTGTCACAGAAAATTGAAATAGGAGTGTCATGCTTCGATTGATATTATATTGGACATCCGATTTAAAATTTGATTAATGAGGAGAAAGTAAAAAGGTTTTGTTCCTTGAAACCCGAAGGAAAAATGGGTCGTCCGTTCCATGGTTTGAATATTTTGTCCCATTGTTCTTGCTGTCATATTTCTCATTTATAAAATCTGTGTCGTAATTTATCTTCGTATGCTTTAGGCCTTAGGTATTTGATTGTGGTTGAATTCGGTGAGAAGCTCCGCCAATGGCAGATGCTACTCAACTTGTATCGAACAATGAACGAATAAGCAGGTAAGCCTGATTCCATTTTTGTTGTTTATGATTTTTTTTTTCGTTTTCTTAATGAACCCTCTGATTCTGTATAAATTGAATGGTCCAGAGAATCTCCACAGTTGGTTCCTCTGTTGAAGGAAATGAAAGATAGTTTGGATTCCCTGGGATTTAAAATCCAGGCTTTTACTGATAAGGTATGATTAGATCCTTTAATCTTTTGTGTCGCCTATTATTGGCTTAAATAATGGCATCATGGTTATGTGTTGTAACTTACATTAATTCGGTCTTGGTACTAGTTTTATTGCTCATATTGTGGCGTATCAGGTCGACGTACGTATGTTACTACAATACCTTTTGATTTACAGAACAGAAAGAAGATTTATTGTCTCAATTTTGAAAAAAACTACAAAACGAATACAAGAAGATTAATTATGCTTTTTGTCTGTGATTTATGCACAAACTTTGAGTCAAAATCCCCAGTCGTTCCGGTTAATAGGAAATACTCAAAATTTCACCTTGTATTCCCTCTGCTTTGTGCTTTTTAAGCTGATTAACAGCTGTAAGATTTTCAATTTTGTAACACTACATTTGGTTAGTGATTCCGAGTCATTGGGGCAAGGTGATTGAAAATTAAAGTAATGTTTGTTTAGTGATTGTGGGAGACAGAGACGTCAAATCTTGTATGAATGGTTGTATCAAATGATTTTTTCCAGCATTATGAATTGTATTTCTCAATGTAAAAGAAAAGAAGATATAATGATCTTTTTTAATTGTGGGTCCTATTGTGGAGAAGGAAAATATGATGTTTAATACATTAAAGTGAAATGGGAGGGAGAGGAGACACGAGCTATTTATTTATTTAATTTTTTGAGTGGTGTTTATGCACAGGTGAAAGCAGGTAATTTCCCCACAGCAGATGGCATAAGCTATCTCGAGGCTAAACATTTGCTTCTCCTAAACTATTGCCAGTCGCTTGTTTATTTTGTGCTTCGAAAAGCAAAAGGATTATCAATTCAGGAGCATCCTGTTGTTAGGAGTCTTGTCGAGTCAAGATTATTCTTAGAAAAGGTATCTTATCATATATCTTCTTTTCATGTTTGTTTTCAAATTAAGGAAAAGAAGACAAGAAAAATAAATCTCATTGAATGTAGTATACATCTGAGATGGTTATTTTTTGCATTATGACTTTGTTTAATGCAGATTCGTCCAATCGACAAAAAACTCGAGTACCAAATTCAAAAGCTAACAAATACTAAACCAAAGACGAAGGGAGAACCAGGTTCGGTTCAGAAGGAAGTGGATGGAACTCAAAACACAGCGGACTTGTTAAAACTTCGCCCGAATCCTGACTTGCTTATTAGCAAAACAAATCCAGGCGAAGAGGTAAAATTTAAGCCATACTCATCGTCAAAATTAATTAGTAGAATTAGCTGCTAGCTATCGTTTCCTCTTTCCTTTTTTCTGTTTTTTTTTTGTGGAAAAATAAAGATGAAAATGTGTTACAGGATGGTAGTGGTGTATATCGGCCCCCAAAATTCGCTCCATCTGCTATGGATGAGAAGTCGTCAAAAGATAAGAGGAACGCTAGGAGAAAAGAAGAACAATTTGTGAGGCAGGCAAAACAGAATTCTTATGTTAGAGAGTTACTTGATGATCTCGAGGGAAAACCTGAAGAGGTACATGCACAGTATATATATATATATTCTTTATGCTATACGAATCTTTTGTTGTCTCAGTTGTGCTGATCTATTGAGAAAATACAGATACGAGAAAATCTTGGATCGGAGAGTAGAGAAATGACGAATTACATCTCGAAGATGGAAAGACGTGCTCAACAAGAAGAGGAACTTTTTACTCGCGCCCCTATCACTAAAGTCGAGAAAAAGAAGCTGAAATATTTAACCAAGTCCCGAAATGGGTAAGTCTCGAGTGAAAAAAAAAGGTCTATTGTTTTTCATCTTTAATTTTAATTTTAATGACTGATTAAGTGGTGGCGATTTTTTCTTGGTGATGGCAGGTTGAACGATCTGACTACGGAAAGTTTCTACGATGAGATAAAGACTCTGCCCACAGAGGGTGACACCACAGAGCAACCAATCAGCTTTAACGATGCTCCCAGTGGAGATAGAAAATTTAAGAAGCGCAAGGTATAGTATCTGCCTTTCTTTTGAATCTGAAACTTAATATTGTTTGTCGTCGGTGTTTTCTCATTTTTTCGATATTTCATTTAAATTGTAAAAACATCGTAAAAGAACTTACAATCATGTTGCTGTTTACAGAGAAAGTATTGAGTGGCAGCGAATTCAGATTATGGATCGACTCACGGGCAGTTTTCTGACGCAGAGAAGCATATGTTTCCTTGATTTTTACTAATACAATTTTTGTAGCGAGTAATTCGGACATTGATTTTTATTTCTTGAATACTGCTTAGTATATTTGTCCTGTCTAGTATGCATGTGTTCTTGTGGTATTCATTTTCATTTATGTGCAGATACAGTATATTGGAAGTATTTTATAGGTCAAATTACGGTCACCCTTCTAAGGTAAGATCAAATTACGAAACAACCCCTCATGTTTGACAATTACAATCACCTCTCTCAGCTATGTATTGTAATGAGGCTGTTTTTCGTAGGACAATCCATAGTTGAGGGGTGGTTGGAATTATCCAAACAATTGGGTGTTTTTGTAATTTAATATTACTTCAGGCAGGTGGCCGTAATGTGTCCTATTTTATATGATTGAACGACAAATTTTATTTGAAAAATTTAGCTTATGTTTGCAATATAAATCAATTATACTAATGATTTAAATTGATATAAAATAACAAGTATATAAATGTGACATGCAACTTTAAGCACTAAAATCAATTTATTCCAAAAGAATTAAAAAAAAAATTATTTTTGTAGACTATTTTTCCAAACACGTCCTTAATGGATGAATAGATAAATAACAATGCAAAAGTTGAAGGGGCAAACATTAATTAAATTAAAGTATTCGTTCTAGTAGACGTTATCATTTCCTTATATATATATATTTCAAAATTGAAGGACGTTCACAAAGATCTGTCAATGGCTACACCGTCAGCTTCTTCCGTTATCCATACATTTCTCCCCGATGGCAGAAGCTCCGGTCTCAACATCACTCGCAGCCACTTTCTCTCAGGCGCCACGCGCCACTTGGCCCCGCCGTGTGAAGGCGGGAGGAATCTCGCGTTGCTTCGGAAGTGGAAGGGAAATAACAAGAGCAGCTCGTTCGTCGTTTTCAGCAGCAACAAACGGGAAGAGAATGCGTTGCAGTACAATAAACTCGGAGACTCCGACCTTCTCATCAGCGAAATCACTCTCGGCACTGTAAGATTGATTGATTTCTTCATAATTATTATTATTGTTAATTTTTCATCGCTGAACCAAAACCCCTCTTTTTGTAATCAAATTGTAATGCCGCAAGGTTCAAATTGTGAAGTTTCAATTTCGGGTATTTTACTGAGGAAATTGAAATTACGGAGTTCAACAGAATTGGCCTAATTTGAGATGATGAATTGGTATGTCTGTGCTGTGCATATACTGCAGATGACATTCGGAGAACAGAATACTGAGAAAGAGGCTCACGAGCAACTCAATTACGCGTTCGAACGCGGAATTAATGCCCTAGACACTGCAGAAGTGGTAAGGCTCATTCAGACCTCTCTACTGATCACCCCAAATATATGTCATTTTACATTTATGAGTATGTATCTCAGATAGAGAGATTTTTGCTTTTCGAACACTCAAATATGGATTTTTCTGGTGTAGTAACATAATCGTATTTCGGTTTTCTTTCGTGGCATCGATGTTGAGAACTCGAAATTGGATTTCCGGAAAAAAAATGTTTGGTTGTATTTCACGACAAATTGTGCACATTTAATTTGGTCAATTGAGTTAAAAGGTTCACATGTGGTGGTCAGGTCTAAGTGGATTCACTTCTACTGGAAAGAGCTTTGCTATTGAATACTTAATACTATGTTACTTTCTATATAACTTTATCTTCGGTTCCCTTTAATGTTGACTGAGAAGTCTACCTTTCTCCTCTTTTTTGCCCTTAAAGTATCCGATTCCTATAAAAGAGGAAACCCAAGGAAGGACAGATGTGTACATTGGAAACTGGCTCAAGTCTCAACCCCGAGATAAGGTATACTTCAAGGTTACTTTGATACCAGAATTTGCTCTGAAATTTTCGTTTTAATAACAGGATTAAATTTTTGTGTAGTTTTTAATATCTTTTCTTATTCCGTCCCTCGTTTCGCAACGGTCTTCATACAATTTGGTATGACCCAAGATTTCTTGGGATGTCATGCAAATACCATATTAATGGGCTATTCATAATATAATCCTACCTGTAATGAGTTTGTTACGTTGTAACTTTCGACACTCCTTCATGGTTTAGTAATCATTTCTTTGTGGCCAAGAACTTCACCATATGTAAATGCTGCAGCACATAGTGACATAACTCAGGAAATAGCTTGATCTTCCTTCACCATTTTTTTGACAGTCTTTCATTCTCAGACTAATAAATCTGACCTACTAAAAAAGTGAAACTGAAGTATCTTGAGATAAAGGAGTATATGTCATGGACTGGTAGCTTTAAATTTAGTTATTAGAGTCGAGCTTTTCCTTGTTTATGATTTTCGTTGAATGTTATTTGATTGTCATGTAGTTATTGATATATACTTGCTGATATGGTCAGATTCTATGTCTTCGAAGATCAACATGCATTAGCGATCTAAGTAATGAATTTTAACATTTGAAGCTCAAGTTAATTCAGAGTTGCTTCAGTCTATGAGGGTCAATATTGCTGTAATGTTTTTGGGTGTTCACTCTTTATTAATAATAAAGAATTACAGATGTGACATATGCAACAAATTATATATCATTTCAAAGATTTTTGAGAACTCACATGTTATGCATCATATATAGTGATCCCACTGAGAGTGTTAAGCAATTTGGTTGAGTAGCAATATACAAATATTTTTTTTTTTCTCTTATTAGGTTATTTTGGCCACAAAAGTTGCTGGTTACTCTGAGAGATCGAGTTATTTACGTGAAAACTCAGAGGTTGTGCGAGTTGATGCTGCTAATATCAAGGAAAGTGTCGAAAAAAGTCTTAAGCGTCTCAATACAGATTACATTGACTTACTCCAAATACATTGGTAAATTTCTTTCTTATTCTCCTAGTTATTTTACAATCACAGACGTTCATCCTTACATATCCTCTTATAAAACCTAATCGATTTTTTTTTTCAGGCCAGACCGTTATGTTGCATTATTTGGGTCATACTTCTATGATCCTTCAAGATGGAGGGAAAGCGTGTCATTCGTTGAGCAGCTGAGAGGATTTCAAGAACTTATTAATCAAGGGAAGGTATGTATCCCACTATCATAAGATGATAAATATATTCGTTGAGCATGCAACATTTTTTATATTGCAAACTTAGATATCTTGTTCGGCCCACATTCATTCAAAATTTATACATACAGGTGAGGTACATTGGTGTATCTAATGAAACTTCATACGGAGTTATGGAGTTTGTTAATGCTGCTAAAGTCGAAGGACTACCTAAAATCGTCAGCATCCAGAACAGCTACAGTTTGCTAGTGAGATGCAAGTTTGAACGTAAGTAGTTATCCTCTTATATTAATAATACAATATTGTAGCCTTCTCTACAAAATTTGATAGGCAATAAAGTATACTCATCTTATTCAATTTAAACTGTTCCAGTTGATCTGGTTGAAGTTTGCCACCCAAACAACTGCAACATTGGCTTGCTCGCTTATTCTCCACTAGCAGGTGGAGCATTATCAGGGAAATATCTCGACATTACTTCCGAAGCAGCAAAAACGGGGAGGTTTCAACTCTTCCCCGGGTATATGGAAAGATACAATAAATCGATTTCTAAGGTATATGCATTATTATTATTATTACCGCCAATAAAAAAAAATGTCGTCTCCTACAAACATTTTACGTGTTTTGAAATTCTCAGGAAGCTACGACAAAATATCTTGAAGTGGCAGAAAAACACGGACTGAGTCTCGTGGAATTAGCTCTTGCATTCGCGCGAGACAGATCGTTCGTGACGAGTTCGATAATAGGTGCTACTTCTATTGAACAGTTAAGACAAGATATTGATGCCTTTCTTACGACCGAGCGGCCTTTGTCACCGCAAGTTGTGGCGGATGTTGAAAATGTCTTCAAGAGGTACAAAGATCCAGCAATTGATTAAGTTCAGAGTCATTTCACTGGGAATTATATATTAAATTTGCTTCTGATCTAATCTATGTACCAAAAATATTATTACAAATAAATTAAACTTCAAACAAATTTTTGCTCAAGACAGATTTTTTTATAAATATTATTAAGCTTTTTATCATGAAATTGGGAAATTATAGAGTACAGTATTTTTTTAAATTCAGTTTCACTAAATCAGTGGACCTTAGCGCAATCAGTGGGCAAGAAATCTATCTTGCGATTCTGAAGATCAAATCCGATGAGAAAATTCCTCTGTTGTATGTTACCGAAAGCAGGAAATTCAGACGTGGGCGAGAAAGTCAGACAAACCACCCCTTTCTTCTCCACCACCTCCACGAACGTGCTCTCGCGCGGTAGCGTCAAGTCCGCACCCTCAAAATGCATGGTCAACGCCGGATAATCCTTCGGCGCTGCGCCGGCGTAGCATAATCCGGCGGGACCTCTTCTCGGATCAGGCACACGCTTACTAGTGCCATTGATAGCGTTGACCAACGCAGACTCCAGCTGGTTATAAAACTCACTCGGCAGCATCGTCGACGCCGTGCGAGAGTCAAAGACGATGTTACCCATTCTTTTCAATGTCGGCGTCATGCCACCAACGAACTGCAGCCTTTTATCACCAACGGTAATGCCCTCTAACCTGACGTAATAATTAGGGGCATCGAATGAATACGCCTTCTTCAAAGGAGTCGACACCACATTAGGGCCAGCTGTCACCGCCGCATCACCGCCGAACCTTATCCTGCTCCCTGCCGAAACATTTGATGACGTTAGGCAATACGAGAATTTGGAACCTCCGAATTGTCTGACTATGGAAGACGGGCCCTGCCCAAGACCCACCACCGCTGTATATATTGCCTTGCCTTCATTTTTGTACCCACATCCAAACACAACCTCCGGAAATATTGCTAAATCATTATTATTACTATTATTACTACTACTAATAATATTATTATTATCAAAAGTGAAAGTATCTGCTGCTGCTTCTCCAGAAACAACAGTAGTAACATCATCTCCGTAGTAACTAAGGAAATCGCAGGGTTGTTCTTCTTCACCGCACCTGGTTTCGTCCAATAGTCCGCACTCGTCGGACCCGCACGAAATATTTCGAAAAGTTTTCGATTTCTTGGGATCGAATATATTATTATTATTATTATTACTACTACTACTACTACATTGTATCCATGTCAGGTCAGTGCCAATGTCGGCAATTCCGAAAACTTGGACAGGTGGCGTTCCGATGCGGAGTTTTATCATAAACACGCCGGACAACGAATCTGGAATGATGGGAGCTGATGATGATGAATTTGATTTGGTAATTGCTTCTTCACTCAAACAAATCATACAATTAAGGAGGATTAATATCGAAAAAATCGACAAGGGTTTTTTAATATTGTTGTAGGAAGCCATGGATAATAATATTGATGATGATATATATGCAGATGTATATATATCAGATGAATATAATTTGCATGTTGTGTGTGGTGAAGTATATCAGATGAATAAGTGTTTGTTACTACGTACCATCAATTTATACAGTTTGATTTTCTCACAAATTATGGCAAGTTATTTTTTTCTTTTTAATTTTCCGTTGACTCCACTAAACACAAAATCTTTTGTATATGTTATGTATGCATTCTGATTTTATGATTATTCAGTTTAAAAATTGTCTCCATATATATATATATGGAAAAACTGATGATGATAATCTGTATTAGTCAAAATTAGAATAAATTTATCTAATAATGAAGAAAAATGATTTTCAGAACTACTCCGGTTTGAACATAATACAATACATTGATTCATAGTATCTTTGACTACTTATATTGCCACTAACATAGTATTAATTATCATAATCATGAAATCATTCATCGATTAATTGTATTATAGCCGTTATTAATTAAATTATATAAGAGTGTGTTTGTTCTTCCAAGTTTATAAATTGATTGCAACATTATATATATAATCCCATCATATACATACATACATACATACATACATACATACATATTTATGAAGATCATGGCTTTTTACTACAAACCCTTGTCAACAATCTTTCTCATGTGGACAAATTTATTTATCCTTTGTTTGGTATTGATGACAACAACTGGTTACACTCTTGATTTAATCCACCGCGATTCGCCATCTTCGCCTTTCTACGACCCTTCCCACACATGTCTGCAACGCCAGGCGGGCTCGTTTCTTCGCTCGATCGCCCGCTCGTCGTCAAACTTGTTGTCCGCTCCGATTTCGCCGTTTTCCGGGGAGTATGTGACGAAGTTCCGAATCGGGACCCCTGCGGTCGAGGTATTGGCGATAGTCGACACCCACAGCGACTTAACGTGGACGCAATGCGTTCCTTGCCGCAATAATGATTACAAGATCATCGAGTGCTACAAGCAAAAAACACCGATCTTCGATCCGAGGAATTCGAAAACCTACCGAAACCTCACGTGTGGGTCCGACCAGTGCGCGTTGTTGGACGACGCATCGCCGGGGCTTCTCCCAGCTTGCAATCAAGAACAGCAGCCTTGTTCGTACTACGTCTTTTATAAAGAAGAAGCGATGGATGAGTCGCGTAGCGGTGGAGACATAGCACTGGAAACCTTTACTTTTGTCGACGGCGATAATATCGACTCGGTTAAGGTTGTGTTTGGGTGCGGCCACGACAACATGGGTGGGTTTGTGGAGAAGGCCTCTGGGGTATTAGGTCTTGGTCGTGGCTCGGTTTCGTTAGTCAACCAATTGGCAAGTGGTGGTGGGGCCAGGTACTTTTCGTACTGCTTGACGACATCGGAATCTGATCGTTCAGATTCCGACGCTTCGAGCAGGATAAGATTTGGTAGTACCGCGATTGTGGGCCCGGGCCCTAAAGTGGGGTCCACTCCGTTGAGAAACGGGCCGGGTGGAACCGTGCGGAACTTTTACAGCGTGACGTTGGAGGGTATTAGCGTCGGGAATCAAAGATTGGAATATTCTTCGAGTCCGAAGATAGTGAAAAGGATAGGAAACATTGTCATTGACTCTTCCACTGCGATGACAGTGTTGCCGAGCTCGTTTTACGACAGGTTGGAATCTGCATTGGTCAAAGCAATAGTCAACGGTACAGCTAAGCGCGTGCCAGACCCGAGAAAAACAAACGGGTTGTGCTTTGGGCAAGTGGCGACGGTCAATTACCCAGCCATAACCGCGCATTTTCAAGGGGTGGACTTGGTGTTGTCGAATAAAAACTCGTTTTTGGAAGTCGGGGTAGGGGTCGTTTGTTCGACTTTCTTGCGTGGGGTTAGCGACGAACCTTCGGTTGCTATTTTCGGTAACATGCATCAGAGGAATATTCTCATCGGATTCGATCTTGACAATCACAAGGTCGATTTCTTGCCAACTGATTGCGCCAAACCCCAATGAATATGACGATGGGTTTCAGGTTTTCGGGTTTCAGTCATATATAATTCTTTATCATCTTATTAATTAATGTCAAATAAGAGTAATGCAATGCATTATGTGTTTTTTCAGCTAAGTAATTGTTTCACAAAAACGTTCGCACACAACAATTTTCGACGAATAGTTGTCGAAATTCATCTCAAAAATCGAATTTCGAATTTTTGTCGTCGATTTTTACCTTACCAATCGAAGATGTATACGCTGATTTTTTGCAAACATATCGGATTATTTCATTTTCTTATGTCAATTCAACCAAGACTTCTAATTTTAACACCTTCAATGGAAGGTTCAAACATTTAATTTCACATTTCCATTTCCTTTTCAATCCCGTTCTCACTAATCACTATTGTTTCCTTGTTTTCGTATGTGAAAAACTAATCCCAAATCTGTTAAATAAATCGGATTTAAAAAAGTGGAGCGGAAAAACTTATTCCAAAAAAAAAAAAAAAATTGGATTGGAACCGACGGAATTCGAAAACAAATCAAATTTTTTAGTTACCTAAAATATACAATGAAGGATAGTTTTTATATTATAACTGTAAATTTTGAAAGAATATATATATATATATATATATATATATATATATATATATATATATATATATATATATATATATATAATATATATATTCAAACTTTGGCCAACAAAATCGGGATTAAATTTTTTAGAATTTATAATGAATAGATTGTTCAACAAAAATTAAAATTTCGTTCCAATTTCAACTTTTGTGTAGTGCAATTATGATGGCTTAGGGCATCTCCTTGGAATGGGGAGGTGTGGGGGAGGGCTGAGATGTTTAGTGAGTAGGGGATGGGGTTGGATGGGGGGCTGGGGTGGCTGGGGGTGGCTGGGAGGGGTGAATTGAGCCCAGGCATAAGCCCTCGCCCCTCACTCTCCTCTCTCTCACGTGAACTTCACGCATCAGTTTTTTTTTTCCTTCTCTTTACACGTTAGCATTTTTTTTTCTTTTGTTTCTTTGTATCTTTTCTTTATTTATTTTAGTTCTTTTTTTTTTCTTTTTTGTTTCTTTCTGTTTTATTTATTTATTTTTATTTTATTATTAATTTCTTTTATTTTACTTTAGTTTTCTCCTTTTTTCTCTAATTCAATCTTTTTAATTTAAAATAGTAATTTTTGTGTAAATATTCTATTAATTATATTACATTACGTGTTATTAATATTATTATTAATATTATTATTATTATTATTATTATTATTATTATTATTATTATTATATGGTGAGAGTGGTGATGGAAAAAATTGGAAGAAAGAGATTGATCGGCAGGACGATAAATGAGTTGGGGTCGGGGGATGGGGAGCCAGGGGGGAGCTGCCCATCGACAGGAGATGCTCTTAGGTACTTATGGCGGTATGGGATGAAAGATATTTTATGTGGATCTATATAAAATTAAATTATTGGACCAATGTTTAATTGGGTTTTAGCATCTTGTTAGCCCATTTAACAAAATAAAGAATATTTTATGTGGATCTAATAAAATAAAATTATTGGACCAATGTTTAATTGGGTTTGGGCCTATTTTTAACCTTTTAACATAAAAAAAAAATTAAAAAAAATGTGGAGTTGAAAACTGCGCCGAAGGGAAGTCGAACCACCAAAACTGAACAATCTCAGACTGTAACACAGCCAGTTAAGCTATAAAAATTAATTTCTTAAATATCTTTATTATAAAATATATATTAAATGTTAATAATCGGAGGCTCCAAAACGAAGGCCCAAGAAGGTGGGCCTCCTTGGGCTTGGGTCGGGCCTGCTAATATTACAATGCATTATCAATATTTGGACAACATTTAACCCATCAAATCTCGTCTCAAATTATTTTCTAGCTACGCAATTATTAATATAATTTTGGCCTATATATATATATATACATATATATTAACATTAGACGTCTATTTTCAATAATTTCAAAAGAATTAACAAATTCAGTAATTTGTATATATGTAGTAGCTTAATTTTGAAATTTTTAATATAATTTTGGCCTATATATATATATATATATATATATATATATTATTATTATTAGACGTCTGTTTTCAATAATTTCAAAAGAATTAACAAATTCGGTAATTTGTATATATGTAGTAGCTTGATTTTGAAATTTGTTTTCAATAATGTAGCAGTACATTTATCACTTATTTTCCAGCTATGCAAATTAATAACATAATATGGCGTTTATATATATGTAGTAGCTTGGTTTTGACATTTGCTTTCAATAAATTTCAAAAAAGTTAACAAAATTGTTAATTATTGATAGGCACTAGTGTAGCAGTACATTTTATGAAATTATTTTCCAACTAATATAAAATTGGCGTTTATGTGTATATAGTAGCTTGGTTTTGACATCTGTATTCAATAATTAATTTTAAAACAAAATTGGTAAATTCATTAATAATCACTAGGTGAGCAGTACATTTTACCAATTATTTTCCAACTATAGGCAATTAATAATATAATTTGGCGTTTATATATATGTAGTTAACAATAATTTCAATAAAAAAGTTAACAAAATTGTTAATTCATCAATAATCACTAATATTATATATATGCATGTAGGATCCAATTCCAGATGAAACATAAACCCAATTACTTCCACAGAGCAAAAAAAGAAAAGAAAAAAAAAGAAAAGATGATGATGAAAACCACAATCGCAATCCTTCTCTTGGCGGCGGCGGTGGTTAGCCAACTGCCAACTGGCTCACCGGCGGCTGACATATCACGACGGCCGCCGCCGGAGAATGGCCCGCTCTTCGCCAGGTGGCTGGTTGGAGAGTGTGAGTGGGGCGTCCTCAACACGCTCGACCGCCAAAACGGGTTCCCGTTTGGCAATGTGGTGTCGTACACCGACGCCGCCACAGGAGTACCATACTTCTACCTTTCGAAAACGTTCGACCCCACCGGGCCGAACGCACTCAGCAACAACCGCTCATCCTTCACCCTCAGTGAAGCGGAGCTGGGCACATGCAGCACTGTTGATCCCCAGTCTCCCCTATGCGCCAAAATCACACTCTCCGGCCAGGTCATCATTCATCAACTCTCTCTCTCTCTCTCTCCTCTTTTAATCATCAATGATTTATTTACTATTTTATAAATAATTTTGTATTGATTTTATTTTCAGCTTTACTTGCTTCCGGAGAACTCAAGCGAAGCTAAATCTGCTGAGAGGGAGTTGTTCAGAACGCACCCCATGTTGGCAGGTTATCTCAATTTTCATTTTTTTATTTTTTATATTATATATTTACTTTTATTGATAATAATATTACTGATTTTTTTTTTTTTTTTAATTTTTGTTTGTTATAAAATGTTGGTGCAGGGTGGCCGAAGACTAAAGGCAACTTTGGTGCCTTTAAATTAGTAATAGGGGAGATATTTTTAGTCAATATGTTCGACGCTTTCAAAAAGGTTTCTGTATTCGACTATTTTAACGTTACCTTTTGAAATGCGTAATAATGTAAAAGAATAATATAAAAATGGCAGCAGCTTTTTTTATTTAAGTTTTTTTTCTGTTTTTTCCATTATTCGGTTGTTATTAAGTTTAATTGATCAAACATTAGTTTCTATCTAATGAATAAATAAACAATTCAATATAAAAATATTAAATTAATTACGGAACAAGTGAAAAAAAATAAAAAAAAAATTGTACAGCAGGATGTGGCTAAACGACAGCGTCTTAATAGATTCTTCGGAATATCCAAATTTGCCTCGAAAAATGAACAGAAGACTTTACTAATAGCACAGACCCCCCTGTGTTATTTTTAATTGTCAAAAAAAGTCCTTGGAATAAAACAATTAACAAATACCCCCTTATATTTTATTTTATATTTCACGATAATCTGCTAGGGGCTTTTTCAGCTTTAACTACATTACATAGGGGTGCACATACAAATTATTTTAATACGGGGGGTTTATAGGCAATTAGAGATTACACCGTAAAAACCAAATAAATATATCACCCAAATCCCCACTTGATTTTCAGATCTCGTACTCAGTACTCAGTACTCAGTAATGGCAAAAGAACCAGTTCGCGTTCTAGTCACCGGCGCCGCCGGTACATCTCCACTCTCTCTTTCTTATAGCTCGCCGTTAATTTCTGGATCTGTTTCTTTTTTGCGTTTGTGCCTTTTCTGAATTATTACTATGATTGTCGGAGCAGTTTTTTCTTATGATTTAACTTAGTGGATCTTCGTTCTATCGATTTGATTTTAGAACTGCTTGTAATCAGTGTTCGAAACGACTTCGTGATTGAACCAGACAGTAATTACTCCGACTGGAAAAATGTTTATTTTATTTTAGTTTATATAATTTCGGAATAAGGACGATCAGATTCATCTAGTGGTATTGATTTGAATCGTCGGAGGAATCATCTAGCTAGTTAACTAATTTCTCACTTAATATTGTGTTTATGCTTGTTGGAATTTGTTCGAGTTTCGATTCGGAACAAGACAATTTGGATTAAGTCGATAAACATTGATATTCGTAAATGCTGTGGCTATTATTTCTGTTTTCCGTCGAAAATAAAACTGATTCATATCTGTGCTAATTGGATTTAGTCTAAGAAGCATCCGGTTGGCGGTTACTGAGCAGTCGTTTGTTTTACAGGACAAATCGGATATGCTCTAGTTCCCATGATTGCAAGGGGAGTTATGTTGGGAGCTGACCAGCCAGTGATCCTCCACATGCTCGATATTCCACCAGCTGCCGAGGCACTTAACGGTGTTAAAATGGAATTGGTGGATGCAGCATTTCCTCTTCTTAAAGGTAGTAATTTTCGCTTCCTTCCTCTTTATCGAATGCAAATCTCCCAATTTTATTTTCATTCTCGATGATTCTTTTGCCATATCCGATTCTTGTTGATTTAACGTATGCCCGTTGTGATGTTTTAATTCAGGTGTTGTAGCCACAACTGATGTCGTTGAAGCTTGCACTGGTGTCAATGTTGCTGTTATGGTCGGTGGGTTTCCGAGGAAAGAGGGTATGGAGAGAAAAGATGTCATGTCGAAGAATGTTTCGATATACAAGTCTCAAGCTTCTGCTCTCGAGAAACATGCTGCAGCTAACTGCAAGGTGGTTATTTATTTAATTAAATTTTATGAGTATTATGTATAGGTATATCTATATATATATATATATATATATATATATATATATATATATATATATATATATATATATTTTCAGGGGTCTGGTTTAATTCTTTAGCTTTTCACGTGCAGGTATTGGTTGTTGCTAATCCAGCCAACACCAATGCATTGATTCTGAAAGAATTTGCGCCATCAATACCGGAGAAAAACATCTCTTGTTTGACTAGATTGGACCACAACAGGGCTCTTGGCCAAGTCTCGGAGCGATTGAATGTTCAAGTTTCGGATGTTAAAAATGTGATTATATGGGGAAATCATTCGTCAACGCAGTACCCTGATGTCAACCATGCATCAGTCAAAACTCCAGCCGGAGAGAAGCCCGTACGCGAGCTCGTCTCTGATGATGCATGGTATACGAAATTCGATTGAACATTATTGTGTCGTAGTTGACAAGACTATGTATTTCAATAAATTTCTTTTTCGTTACTTGCTTTAATTTGGGATTTTTTTAGGTTGAACGGCGAGTTCATAACTACCGTCCAGCAGCGTGGTGCTGCGATAATTAAGGCTAGAAAGTTCTCTAGTGCACTTTCTGCTGCTAGTTCTGCATGCGATCATATTCGTGACTGGGTTTTAGGAACTCCCGAGGGTACTTGGGTTTCCATGGGTGTATATTCTGACGGCTCGTACGATGTCCCGTCCGGGCTCATTTATTCGTTTCCGGTTACGTGCAAGAACGGAGAATGGTCTATCGTACAAGGTGAGTACCACATAACTAGAAAATAAACGAAATGTATACAAGATTGATTATTTGTGTTTGTGAAATTCTATAAATCGATGAATTCTACTGTATTGTAGGTCTTTCGATTGACGAGCTTTCGAGGAAGAAGTTGGATCTGACTGCCCAAGAGCTCAGTGAGGAGAAAGCGCTTGCGTATTCTTGCCTTTCTTGATTTTCTTTCATCGGCAAATATGCATTTTTCCCGTGTGTGGCGATAGAATCAATTGCGAATTTCAATAATGCCATTGTCAATTGTTGTTCAATGACCTATGAACTTTGCTTGGAACTGTAATATCTTTGATTTTTACAACACTTGCTAATCATGTTTGTGGTGAGATTGTCTCTACCACTTGAATAATAAAATTTGTAGTTCTACTCTTCTAGATTCTATGATTTATGCTATTTCAACTGTGGATGATTTTAATTAAAAATTATTTACTGTGGATGATTTTAATTAAAAATTAATACTAAATATTGCAATTTTTAGTTGATTTATTGTTTGTTATATAATTTTTTTTTTTTTTTTGGGTAAATGGTGAACCCGATATAGGTGGTGCACTGTGTAACCTTATACTCTCGCATAACAACTTGCAAACCATACGAGAGATGTAAATCAAATTATTTAACCATTTATAATAAGTTCGACCTACCGACTTTTGATAAGAGAATTCGAACATGAGTCAATTGCAACGAAATCTCTTGTAATAGACAGACGACATGATTGAAAGTTGATAATGTGATTTTAATTTCGGCCACTTTTGCACGGCCCATTAAATTTTTAGACCCATTGGGCTTGGTAAATGTAAATTAAATATTTTTAATTGGATTTATTATATGGCCCAATCCTGAAATTTGACAGATCGGAAATTATAATTTTTCTAATTCTGAAGTTTTTGGACATGATATATTAAAAAATAGTATTGAAGTTTTAATTGGATTGGGCCATTGGGCTTAATATTGAAGTTTTTGGACATGATACGAGGGCTTAATTTAATTCAATACTAATTTTTAATATACAAAAATAAATAATTTTTAATTCACTAAATAGTTAAATTCAATTAAGCCCTCATATCATATATAATATCTACGTGTATACACATATATGAAATGAATCGAAGTTGTCACATTCAACTTTATTGTGAGTGTCTTTTGCTTTGTCAATATTATTCTCACAAACATGTGCACTCTCAATATCAAAAACAAACAAAAAATAAAAATCCATTTTCTGCATGAACCCTTTGCTTCCTTCAAAAGACATTGAAATCCGGCCTCAAATAACTTCCATACCAAATTGTGTTTGTGTGTGTGTGTGTGTGGTGGTGGGTGGGTGGGAGGTGGTGGTGGTGGTGGGGTGGGGTGGGGTGGGATACATTCATATCAACATATATATATATATATATTACAAAAAAGACACTACCTAATGTTATAAGTTATCAACTAAAAGAATGTTAGATATTGTTATAGGTAGCCTTCTCTATCACTCTTCTTTGGTGTTATTATATTATTATATTCTTTTTGGAATTTCAATAAATGCAATCTATGTCGTCAACCAAATTGCATACCAAGTGGATTAATAATATTTATTTCAATTTTCCTATAATTAAATTATGAGTTTGTAGGTTGATTACATTTACTTTGAGATTGATGATACATTTGCTTTTGTTATGTTCAGTGTTACAGTAGAAACTCGATAAATTAAAATAGTAATTTCTTCCAGTCCGACTCGATAAAAATATAGTAAATTGTTAGCTCGATAATTTAGTATTTTGCTAAATTAATAGGATTTTATTATTTATATATATTAATATATATATATATATATATATATATATATATATATATATATATATATATATTGATAATTATCAAAACAAGTTATATTTCTTTTCATCCATTGAGAGCAATGAAGGGGTACAAATCAAAGGTACAAGAGGTTAAAAAATGTGGGACCCATGTTCCCTAACATTGGAGAAACTCATATAGACCACATGTAGGCCCCACCCAAACATCTGCCAATGGCATTCTTGTAATAAAGTTGAGAAATTATGGGCAAATTAGTAGGATCATGGATATGTTATACGTATATCTGATTCTCGAATCCAATTATACTTGTACGGAACCTATAAATTCTTTCATTAACTAACGCCGTTAACTAACCTGGTGTTGTGCGTTGATATTCTGTTAAATAGAATTAGGTGATTACTATATAGTTAAATATTTAGAAACATTAATTAATATAATTAAAGGGATTAAACATGCAGCGAGCATGTGTCACGCAGCAGAACTTTCTGGAATTTGGATAAATATTAATTTTTGGTCAATGTAGTAATATTATTTAAAAGATTGAATTCATATTCATATGACTAATGAAAAAATACTATAATTCTATTCTGTAAATTAGTAAATCATGGAACTAATGATTCTTTATTTGTTCAACATTATTATTGTTATTATTATTATTTCCAATTCTACATTTATTAACTATCTGCAACGCTCTCTCTTTTAATACTTATAACAATTAAAACAATACTGCAATTTTTAATCTTTTACTCCATATGTGAACGCATATTCAACATTAAAATGCACTCCACTTGCATCAACAATCAATTTATTTTGAAATTAAAGAGGGGGTTATCTCCTTTTTATATTGATATTGCCGGATCCCACCTAAGTAATGAAGGATAATGACTAATTAATGTGGAGGAAATATATTAGTGGGAGGTTTATTGGGGAGAGGTTAATGGAGATAAGGGCAATTTAGTCCAATATTTTTTTTTTTTGAGAATTAAGCAATGTTTAATGACATTCTTAATTCATGTACATCAGGTTATTTCTATGCTACACCAGGGGAATGTTACACTGGGTGGATCTTCACCGTAAATCTGCACATACCAGTGTGAGTTATGTGTGTTTGTGTGCTTATGAATTGTAAAAATTTACCCAATGTATTTTACCCGGTATAGCATCGCATAAACTATGTACATCATGAAAAACGTCAATTATATGGATACAAATGGAGTAATTGTTTTCAATAAATTCAGAGTGATAAAAAACATGAAAAAAATGCAAATAATGTATTATTGAAATTCTAAGATGATAAATAAATTCGGATAAACAAATTACTCAAAAAGACAAATAACAGCGGAAGCATGGAGTAATAAATAGAAAAACAACCGCGACATACATTGTTACTCCTTCGTTTGCAAAATAAGTATCGTTTTGGCTTATTACACTAAACACATGCTAAAATAAAAGTAAAAAACTAATAAATATGTGTAGATTTTATTGAAAATATACTGCATGTCTAAAATATCTGTCATTAATTATCTCTTAACTAATCAAGAGGCAAATTCGTAAAAAAATAGTAAGTGATGTATATTGAAATTACAAAAGTCAACAATAATACAAATAAGATAAATATCCAAAAGCTAACGGTTAATTTGGATCGGATAAAGTAAAAAAAGATGTTCATGCCTTTCAAGGACTCTTAGCAATTGTAATTAATTTTAATTGCTTGTTAATAAAAAAAGGACTCTTTCTAGTTTGTTCCGTTAGAATAATGTAACCCAATTTCCTCCGTTAAAGTAAAACTAAAATCTCACTTGGATTAGAAGATGATTTGATGTAATTAACTTAAACAAAGCATAAAGGTTTAACAAACACACTCCCCACAACAATTATAACTCCTGAAACTAAACTCCGTTTACCCTCCGTCAACTCCACCCGAATATTCCTCCCCCAATATTCCAACTACCAGTTTCTCTCTCTATAAATGTACCCCACACCCGCGCACCCACCGTACGTACTGAATTAACCTTTTAGAGAGAGAAAAAGAAAAAAAAACAAACAAAAGAGAGAGAGAATGAGTGGTGCGTTAGAGAGAGAGTACAGAGTGGGAGAGGAGATTGGTAGGGGCAAGTACGGCGTCGTATCGACCTGTCACTCCTCCGTCACCGGTCAGTGCTTCGCCGTGAAATCCATCGACAAGCGTGTCATACAAAACGACGCCGTCGACAGCCAGTGCATCAGCAATGAAGCCAAGCTCATGCAGCTCGTCTCCGGCCACCCCAATGTACTGTCGATCTTCGATGTTTACGAGGACGACGATTTTCTACACTTTGTTTTAGAATTTTGTGGCTCCGGCGATCTCTTCGAACGGATCACCGCCCGACCCGTTTTCGGTGAATCCGAGGCTCGCCGAATTATGGTAGGTTCATCCTTCATTTTTTTTTCAATTTTTTATTTTTTGATTTTTTCAGTGTAGGTAGTAAAGAAGCTAAAGAAAAACTGTTAATGAATTCTTCTAAACCCTAGGTTTTTGGGGGCACATTGTACCTGATAATTTTGATTTTGGGGTAAAATTAGGGATCTCTCTAAGCAGGTGGTTTGATTTTAATTATTTAAATCTGTTCTTAATTAAGAAAAATTTCCCCTAAACTTTCGTTTAATTATCATGCAATTGTTGCCCCTGAAATTTTATTTCTTACCTTATTGTTGTTGATGATGAATTTTGCAATTTAAGATTTTAAGTTAATAGCTCTGTATAAAATCTTCTTGATCTACTGCAATTTTAATCTGCAGATTACTTTCCTTACAATAAGATATTGCTCCCACACATGCTTACATACGCGTTCAAATTCTCGTACAGGTTCCGTTAATGGAGGCGATAGCTCACTGCCACCGCCTCGGAGTAGCCCACAGAGACGTAAAACCAGACAACATCCTCTTCAACAGTTACAACCAGCTGAAACTCGTTGACTTCGGTTCGGCCGAGTGCTTCGGTAACGGAGGACTTATGTCTGGTATTGTGGGTACGCCTTACTATATTGCCCCTGAGGTGGTATCCGGTAGGCCGTACGATGAAAAAGTTGACGTGTGGAGTGCAGGTGTCATTCTGTACATAATGCTGGCCGGAATCCCGCCTTTTTACGGGGAGTCGGCTAAGGAGATTTTCGAGGCTGTGCTGAGGGCAAATCTGAGATTTCCTAGGAGCATCTTTGCCTCGGTTTCTTCCGAAGCTAAGGATCTGCTGAGACGCATGCTTTCCAAGGATGTTTCTAGAAGGTTTTCGGCCGATCAAGTCCTGAGTAAGCACTCCGTGTTTTTCTAGAATTAACTATTGTTGTTATTAAGGCCTCGTTTGGTTGTTAAGATTAGCCATGGAATTGGGCTTTCATTAGATTATTTAATCTTATCTTGGCTACTCTTATCTTGGGAACCAAACGAGGCCTAAGAATTCTAATTCATGAATGCACAATAATTTTTAGGAGAATAAATAAGGTATAATGGCGAATTCTGAAGGTGCAGATAATACGGACATGGCCATGGGAAAGTTGAAGAATGACGATTGGGAAAGTTGTACGAAAATAAATCGAATGCGACTTAATTCCTTGTTTCTAATTTTTACATGATTTGATAGTAATATATCTGTCCTTATTGGATTAATTTATACAGGGCATCCATGGATGACGAGCGGATGAGGATCGAGAGAAATGGATATTCTGGTTGAGAAGAAGCTACGAGGTTTACGAGACGAGTAGAAAAACCGTATAGGCGGACGCCCCTTGTTCATATACTTACCTACATATATAATAATAATATAATATAACTAGTAGAATCAAGAGTACTCTGCCACAAAGGTTTTTGTACAAACTTTGTGGAGGGAAGCAAGAGCTCAAGAAATGGCAAGAACCTTCCAGGCTTATATATATGGAAGTGTTCATATAATCTCACCTGCCATTTTTGCCCCTTGTTTTTTTTTTCTTTTTTCGAATCGATGAGTATGGAGAGAGGGACTTTTTTGTAAATTCGCTTCTGTTCGAACATGTAATGTAGTTTCTTTTAGTATATGTTTGCTCTTTGAGTAAGATCTTGGTCTTCTATGCTTGCTCTAATGTTACATATCATATACTATACTCGTGACTCGTTAAAGTTCTACCGACCAAATAGCAGGGGCTAGTATTATATATTCGGTTGATAAAATTCATACTTTTTCAAACCCGTTATTAAATGCTACTATTTCATTAAAATAAATTAGTGGCACCCCTCCCCCATGTTATTAATCTAACAGGGGTGACGAAACAAGTAAAATACTGTTTTATTTTATCCTTCAAACTACATGTTAATTTTATTAAATAAAAACGTTTTTATGGACAAATCACGTATAATACCAGAACTAAAAATATTTAATACAAGATTTAATCCAATGAAGTACGACGACTTTGAAACATAGGAAAAACGGGGAAACGCATGATCAAGAGGGAAACTGTCGACCTACCCGAAGAAATAGTCGAAGAAATCCTGCACCGTCTGCCGATAAAATCCCTGTTGAGGTTCAAGTGCGTTTCGAAATGATGGCGTTCCACGATCTCGAGCGAAGTATTCATCAAGCACCACATGAAGAAGAATTCGAACACGAAGCTGATTTGTCTCTCTTATCCCTACAACACTCACCGGTCGTGTTCTCTCCGACCGTTACTCGATGGTAATAATAATAATCCCGTTACAATCACGAGTTTGGATCGGCATCCGGTTGGACACTTTATCACCTCATGTTCCGATCCATCCGAAGAGGAATATTCCATGATCCATAATTTGAGTGTACTATCCGTTAATATCTTGGGATCGTGTAACGGGCCAGTACTCGCCACCGTTAATTGGAAATACTTAATTATATGGAACCCTTCGACTAGAGAGGCCAAGAATATCATTTGTTTTGTAGGTGGAATCGTACGTGAGCCGGGGTATTTCGTGTACGGGTTCGGGTGCGATGAGCACACTAACAACTATAAGATTGTCCGTTTTTTCTTCTCCGTCAGCACCTGTCACGCGGAGATGTATAGTTCGAGGACCAATTCTTGGAAGAAAATCGAGAATTATCACAAGGTATTTGAGTATGGTTATTCGGGCAAGTTTGTGAACGGAAGGCTGCATTGGATGGCGGTGAGTAGAGGATGTTATACTAGTTGGGAGATCGGTTCTCTTGATTTGGTGGAGGAAAATTTTGGAACCTTGGCTAGGCCCGATTACTTTCTGAAATATAGGTCTCGACCGAATTTGGAGAATTTGGGAGGCTATCTTAGTTTGATTTGTTTTGACGACGGTAACAACATACATATTTGGGGTATGACAAAGTACGACGAGGCAGAATCTTGGACCAAGTTTTGGACACTTTTTAACTGGATTGAGGATTTTAAATATTATGCAACGACTACCCCGTTCTGGGTTACGAAGAATGGAGATACTGCGGTGGCTTTTGGACCATACATAATTGTTTTTGATAAAAAAGACGAGTCAGCGTCAATCTCGAATTCGTGTGGATCGGTTGAGGTTAGATTTGGATGCTATTTTAAAGTGCCCGAGATTCAAATTGGGCCTCACTTATTCGTTGAAAGCTTAGTTTCACCATTTGGAGACGAGCAACCTGCGAAGGAGCTACGAGATTTACGAGACGAGTAGAAACCGTATACTAGTACTCAGGTTTTTGTACAAACTTTATGGAGGCAGCAAGAGTTGAAGAATGGCAAGTACCTTCCAGGCTTATTTATATGGACCTTGATATATTATTAATAAAAATCATTTTTTTTTATTTCATTATATTTTTTATTAATGAAATAATCATATATTCATCACAACCATCGCGAGAATTTGAAAAAAATAGAAATAATAATAATAATAATAATAATAATAATAATAATAAATTTGAAAAGTCATAAATCAAAAATTGAATCGATGGAATTTTATGTTTTTTTTTTCAATTTGCACAATAAGTCAAGACCAATCAAAAGTGGTGACAAAAGAATTTATTGAAGTCAAATCGGACCGTCCTTTTTTTCCTCTGCAGCGCCCCCTTCAATAGAATCTGTGCACCCCTCTAATTCTACTTCCACAGAGTACTCGTACTCTGTGATTCTAAAAGCGAATCTATTTTTCCGACATAAAATTTCTTCAAAAAAAAAAGTCAACACCATCGTCAGCAGCAAATTGCAGAGATGGGTAGCAGAAGATTCGAATCTTCGAATTACAGAAATCCATGTTTAACGATGCATCAGCCATGGGCTTCTTTACTTGTTTATGGCATCAAACGCATCGAAGGCAGATCCTGGCCCTCCCCCATTAGAGGTATTTAATTTTGCTGATTCTCAATTAGGGTTTCAATTCATTCAATCCCCCAAATTAGGGTTTAGTTGTTCATTTTGCTGATTCGAATTAGGGTTTGAATTCATTCAATCGCCCATTGGGTTTAGTTGTTAATTTTGCTGATTCGCAATTAGGGTTTGAATTCATTCATTCCCCCAAATTAGGGTTTAGCTGTTAATTTTGCTGATTCGCAATTAGGGTTTGAATTCATTCAATCGCCCAAATTTGGTTTTAGTTTTGTTTTTTTGCACTGCAGTATGAATTTAGGGTTGTGAGATCACCAAATTTGAGGAATTTAGGTTATTGATACAACTCTGATTAGGAGATTTGGAGTTATGTAGTTTTGTGTATATATGTGTGTTGTGTATGTATATATGCGCATGTAAATGCGTTTATAGATTTTAGAACGGAGATAATATTACATGTTTGTCCTTTTCATTTCCCCTCCAAAAGGACGACTCTGGATTCATGCTGCTGGGAAGGTTCCGGAAGCTGAGACGATAAAAGCTATGGAAGATTTTTACCGAGAAATTTACGCAATGAATGGAATTACGGATATTAAATTCCCCGAGCATTACCCTGTCTCGAGACTCCTTGGTATTAAATTAATTATATATATTCATGTAAATATTTTATTGCCTGATTATTTCAATGTTACGAATACGTCATTTTTTAATTTTTTTTATCAGGTTGTGTTGATGTAGTTGGTTGTGTTACGTGTGAAGAGCTAGTGAATTGGGAAGATGTACCTGCATCGGTAAAAGCTTCTAGAATATTCTATTCGTGTTAGTTTTTGGTATAGCTTACTCTTGATTTTATCGGGCTTAATTGTTTATGCTCGTTTATTTTTGAATCTTTTGAATTCAGGTGAGATTAGAAGGGCAAACAGCTTTCTGTTGGCTTTGCGAACAACCTCAGGTTTTTTCTTCAAATTCTGATGGTTTTAGTTTGGTGTTTATTTCGTAATTAATTATTATTTTTGGCTTAATGAAGAAATTAAGTAATTACGAATGTTAATTAATCCACGCAGAAATTGATAGTGCCGTTTGAGATGCGCGGGCAACAAGGTGTTTATAATCTTGAAAGGAAGGTAATATTATGAGAAACCATTGTGTATATTTTTTTTTGGTTTCGGCTTGATTTTCAAATCGCCTTACGATTTATTTGATTTTTTTTTTTTTTTTTTTTGGAAAATTGCGATTTATTAGATATATGAAGCGGCTGTGAGAGGTCTCTGTTCGGTGGAAGCTCCGTTACCGGTGAAATTTCCGCTTCCAAATCCACAAGATCGTTTTTCTTTGAAACCGTGCTCACTTGCTTCTCGTTCGAATTCCGTGTCCGAAGAGGAGAAATCACCTAATCTTGTGGCGGCAATTGCCGGTGCTAGAGCTGCTGCAACTCAATTCTCGAAAAATAATAACAATAATTTGCAATCTTTTAACGGGGCCGATATTGAAGGCGAAAAGACGCCTGTGTCCTCTAGAACAAGGAATAAATCCCATGACAGGGTTCAATGAAAACTTATAAGTGGTGAAATATGGATTTTAAGGAAAGTTTACATGTAAATATCTAGTTATTATTTGTGTATCATATGTACTTTAGGAAGAATTTGAAGATTTTTAAATTTTGAATGAATACTTTGATTTTTTTTATTTTTTTTAATTTACGATACTAAATTCGAGATTGATTCGATTATGTTCGAACCAAAAAAAAAAATCATTCATTAAGCTATGAAGCGCAACTCGAGCTCGATTAGAAGAAAAAAAATGACGAAAGAAATGGCTCGATTAAAACTTAAAACACGAATTTTCAAACTCGATAAAAATTAAAATAAACTTAAAACAATTATATTTTCGGTTCGACTCGATTTCTACATTCTTACCATCAATTAAATCTCAAGTTAATCAATAAGACAAAAAGTAATTAAGACATAAGATAAGAAAAGCTATCTCATAGATAAACTCGATTATTAAGAATCACTTATCATCACTTCACTTTTATGCAATGCTAGTCAACGATTACAAATTGTCCAAAATGCCCTTCGTTGCAATACCCCCAACGCCTATATAAAGAAATCGTGGCACACTCTCAACCAACACACAAAAAACATGGCTTCTCAAATATTCATCCTATTGCTAATCACTTTGATTAGTTTCCCAATTATTTCATATGGTTACTATGCTAATGAGAATAATTTGGATGCACAAACACTTTCTCTCACTAAAGATGAATCTCTTGTAGAGAGAGAAAGTGAGCTCCACATAATAGGGCATGACAAAGAAGATGGCCCCATACCATTTGAAATTAAAAGGAGAAATAACAGAAGACCACATCGTCCGGGCAAGAGGAGGCCGCCCCGCCCTAATCGCCGCCGGCCACCACCTCCTCCATCGGACGACGGTGACGACTGACGATGCTCGATAAATTTATTCGAGTGCTAGTATATGAGATACATGCATTATTGACTAGGAGGAAAAACTTCTAGCAAATATTTAATAAACATGTATCTAGATAATGAATAAAGTTGCACTTGTTTTAATTTGATTGTGTTTTATTTCTTTTTCTTTTTTTAAAATATATAGTTGCCTTTTATCACTTTTAATTCTTTTAATGCTTAATCATGATAAAAAAAAAAAAAAAAAAACCTCCATATCTACATGCAGATAAAATCACATTTAATATCTCTCTACTTTACAAGAACACCTCACTATAAAAGGGTCATAAAATTCCAATTTTTCGTGAGCAAACAATAATATTCAGATTCCGTTTCATAAAAAAATCGGAAAAATCAAAATTGGAATTTGGGAAATTGGAACCAAAAAATTGTTCCAGAATCGAAAAATTTCGGATATCGAAATCGGTAGAAATTGAATATTCGTTCCAATTTGGACCTCTAAGTTGATTGAATTAACAAACAAAATTCGGTTGACTTTTAAACATAATAAATAATCGTTTCAAGTATCATTTTATTGAATTCATAAAAATTCATTTCTAGGTTACAAATTGTATAAACTAAGTTGAAGGAAAATGATTAAAATTTGGCAATTTCTTTTATTAAAATAATTACCCAACAATATTACTACACGTGTCCATCACTCCCGACAAATGCTCGATACTCGTCTCTCCTGGTAAAATCAGTGGCTTCGTATTTCAAACTCTGGGCAATCATTTTCTGGACATTATTCGCAATAATTTGGTGGCTGCTCGTTTTCCGGCCGGAAGAAGGTAACCTCGTACGCCGGCAAAGGGTTCATGTAGAAGAAGAAAGGGTCATCAAGCCACTTGTACCCCCTCGCCGTCGTTCCGTGGAACACGCTCGTTTTCACGGCGATCGCCACCGGCGCAATCTGATCGGAGAGTTCGGCGAACAGCGGCGAGAATCTCAGAAGGTAGGGCCCACGGCCGGTTGTCTCCTCCGGGAACATCACCAATGATTTTCCCTCGTCCATAAATTTCCGTCCGATCAGTTTGGCGGCGGCGGAGTACGAGATGGTGGTGGTGGTTATGCGGCGGCGTCGAGGGTGGTTCTGTGGGAGCAAACGAACACCACTCCTCTTCCTCCGGTGGCGGCGGTGCCTTTGATTGTGATTGGGCAGGCGAGTAGATTCATGATATAGTAAGATAATGGGGATTTGTGGGAAAGCGAAGCGCTGAAAACGCGGAGGAGAGATAAGAGAACGCCGATGGGGAACCAGAGAACAACTAGCAGCGCCGTCAGTGGAGTGGGCTTCCCGACGAGTCGGCCGTCGTGGAAGATGACGGGCTTTGGGAATGCTTCCTTTCTCATATAATATTATTTTAATATATATTATAAAATACAATATAATACTGAAATGTTAAATGTCGTCGTTTCAATTTGACCAATACTGTATTGACTTCGAACTTGATTTTGACATATTTTTATTTTTATTTTGGCAAAATTCGAAACACAAAAACTGTAGTCTTTTAGGTTAATTATCTAATCCAACTTAGATCCGCTAGATTGGATGTCGTGTGACAAAATTATACATGAATGAGTCACATTCTGAATTTTAGATACATCAAGACATCAAAATTGTGAGCAGTATCCATTGATTCATGTGTATCTTTCTCATCCGACGTCCAATTTTGGTGATTCAAGTTGGATTAGAACATTAACTCAGAAAACCACAAATTCTATTTTTCGGGTTTTGCAAAATTTGGAATTAAAAATGATCAAAATCACGTTTAAAGTCGAAACGGCATTATTAAAGCTCGAACGACATTTATCACATCCCTAATTAATATAATATTATTTTAATGTTCAAACCTTTCAAAAACGTTTCTGTATTTAAGTATTTTAATGCTACCTTTGGAAATACGCTATAATAATGTAAAAGAATAATATAAACTAAGTAATTACGTATGTTAATTAATCCATGGGGAATACGATGCTACACTCGGTGATTTTCACCGGGTGGCTCTTTTCTTGACAAGTGTCATTTTTTATTTATTTTATAATTATATTTCTAAAATCCATTGGGCCATAACTGAATCCGTAGTGAGAATTTTATTAATTAGAGTGTCTGATTATATTCACCAGGTGTAGCATAGAATTTCCCTTAATCCATGCAGAAACTGATAGTGCCGTTTGAGATTGCGCGGGCAACAAGGTATTATGAGAAACCATTTTGTGTATTTTTATTTTTTTATTTTTTTTTGGTTTCGGCTCGATTTTCAAATCGCCTTACGATTTATGTGATATTTATTTTTTTAGAGAATTGCGATTTATTAGATATATGAAGCGGCTGTGAGAGGTCTCTGTTCGGTGGAAGCACCATTTCCGGTGAAATTTCCGCTTCCAAAATCCACAAGATCGTTTTTCTTTGAAACCGTGCTCACTTGCTTCTCGTTCGATATCTATCTCCGAAGAGGAGAAGTCACCCTAATCTTGTGGCGGCAATTGCCGGTGCTAGAGCTGCTGCAACTCAATTCTCGAATAATAGTAATAATAATAATAATAATTTGCAATCTTTTAACGGGGCCGATATTGAAGGCGGAAAGACTCATGTATGTGTCCTCGAGCCTCGAGAACAAGGAATAAGTTCCATGACAGGGTTCAATGAAAACTCAGAAGTGGTGAAATATGGATTTTGAGGAAAGTTTACACGTAAATATATTTGTGTATCATATGTACTTTAGGAAGAATTTGAAGATTTTTTTAATTTTGAATGAATACCTTAGTTTTTTTGTTGTTGTTGTTGTTGTTTTTGTTTACGATACTAAATTCGAGGTTGATTAGATTATATAATGAACTAAATTTTGAACAAAAAAAATTAAAAAAATCGGTCGTTAAGCTACGAAGCTCAGCTCGAGCTCGATTTGGAGTAAAAAAATGACAAAATAAATGGCTTCGATTAAAACTCGTGATCTCGATTCAATTGCTTATCGAACTAAGTTAAAACACGACTTTTCAAACTCGATAAAAATTCAAATAAACTTAAAACAATTAAATTTCCGGTTCGAATCGATTTCTACTTTCTTAATTACCATCAAATCTCAAGTTAATCAATAAGACAAAAAGTAATTAAGACATGAGATCGATTAGAAAAGCTATCTCATAGATGAACTCGATTATTAAGAATCACTTATCATCACTCCACTTTTATGCAATGCTAGTCAACAATTACAAATTGTCCAAAATGCCCTTCGTTGCAATACCCCAACGCCTATATAAAGAAATCGTGGCACACTCTCAACCAACACACAAAAAACATGGCTTCTCAAATATTCATCCTATTGCTAATCACTTTGATTAGTTTCCCAATTATTTCATATGGTTACTATGCTAATGAGGATAATTTGGATGCACAAACACTTTCTCTCACTAAAGATGAATCTCTTGTAGAGAGAGAAAGCGAGCACCACATAATAGGGCATGACAAAGAAGATGGCCACATACCATTTGAAATTAAAAAGAGAAATAATAGAAGACCACCTCGTCCGGTCAAGAGGCGGCCGCCTACTTCTGCACGCCCTAATCGCCGCCGGCCACCACCTCCGCCTCGTACTGAGCCTCCTCCGTCAGACGACTACAATGAATGCCAATGACGATGCTCGATAAATTTATTCAAGTGCTAGTATATGAGATACATGCATGATTGACTAGGAGGAAAAACTTCTAGCAAATATTTAATAAACATGTATCTAGATAAATAATAAAGTTGCACTTGTTTTAATTTGATTGTGTGTTTTTGTTTCCTTTCTCTTTTAAAATATATAGTTGCCTTTATCACTTCTAATTCTTTTAATGTTTAATCATGATAAAACAAAAAAAAACAAAAACATACTCCATATCTACATGCAGGTAAAATCACATTTAATTTATCTCTCTACTTTACAAGAACACCTCACTATAAAAGGGTCATAAAATTCCAATTTTTTCGTGAGCGAGAAATTAATTCAGATTCTGTTTCATAAAAAAATCGGAAAAATCAAAATTGGAATTTGGGAAATTGGAACCAAAAAATTGTTCCAGAATCGAAATCGATAGAAATTGAATGTCCGATACAATTTGGACCTCTAACTACATTGAATTAACAAACAAAATTCGGTTGACTTTAAATATAACTAGTAATTCACCCGTGCGATGCACGAGATCAATTTTTTCAAAAAAAAATATTTTGGATAAAATAAAACGAACGAAAACTTTGAACAGTTGACATACATGTAAATAATACAAAATATTCATTTGTTTGTGATTTACCTTCATATTCGCTGAAAATATTTTGTCACACAACATTGCTCGTAATTTTAGTTATATCGCCCGATTCTGAGTTGATAATTATTTTTTATCTCAAATCTACTTTTATCTCTGGACATTGCGGCGTACAATTGCCTATCCACCCTAATATTAACACTAATATTCCACTAACAACTACTACTACTAATACTAAAACCAACATTGATAATACTAATACCAATACTAATATTAATACTAAAATCAACACTAATAATACTAATATTAATACTAATTTTAATATTAATACGATGATTAATACTAATAGTCTAATACTAATATTAATATCAACACTAATATTAATAATAATACGCCACTTCTAATATGAATATTTAATGTTTAAACTAATAAGCCAATACTAATAAGAAAACTAATACTAATACTAATGCTAATGCTAATGTTAATGCTAATAGGCCAAGACTAATATGAATTTGAATACTAATAATAATACTAATAATGATAATAATATTGATATTGGTATTGATACTGATACTGATATTAATTTGATACGAATATTAATACACATACTGATACACATACACATATTGATACTGATACCGATACCGATACTGATACTAATATTATTATTAATACTTATACCAATACTAATACCGATACTAATATTCATACCAATATTCATACCAATAATCATACCAATACTCATACCAATACTCATATAGATATAGATATTGATACATATATTGATACTGATATGGATACTCATACTCATACTCATACTGATATTGTTATTGATAAATACTAATACTAATAGTGATACTGATACTAACACTGATACTAATACTGATACTGATATTGATACTCATACTAATACTAATACTAATACTAATACTAATACTAATACTAATACTAATACTAATATTAATACTAATACTAATACTAATACTAATACTAATACTAATACTAATACTAATACTAATACTAATACTAATACTAATACTAATACTAATACTAATACTAATACTAATACTAATACTAATACTAATACTAATACTAATATAACTAATACTAATACTAATATTGATACTGATATTGATATTGATATTGATATTGATATTAATACTAATACTGATATTGATATTGATATTGATACTATTGATGATACTGCTACTGATATTATACTGATACTTATACTGATATTAATACTGATACGAATACTGATACTGATATTTATACCCATACTTATACTCGTACTCATACTCATACTCATACTCATACTCATACTCATGCATACTCATACTCATAGTGATATTGATACTGTTATTAATACTGATACTAATATTGATATTGGTATATACTGATAGTAATATTGATATTGAGATTGACATTAATACTAATACTAATACTAATACTAATACTAATACTAATACTAATACTAATACTAATACTAATACTAATACTAATACTAATACTAATACTAATACTAATACTAAAACTAATAATAATATTAATACTAATACTAATATTAATACTAATACTACTACTAATACTAATATTAATACTCATACTCATAGAGATCTTCCTCAAATTTCAGTTTGCAATCTCAACAAATCCGTAATCGAGACCTACTTCATAAAAATCAATCTCGTAATATTGTACGTCGATTTATTTTCATTGGAATATCAAACCATTTTGTTTTAGGGAAAGAGATAATTTCTCTAAAATGTTTTTAATGATCCAAAGAATACACACACATAATGTCCTCGTTGGATTGACAACATCGATTTTCACATATGTATATTTTACTATATATTTCACACATTATTTTTAATGTGTTTTTTTCCTTCCCCGATCAATGTAGAATGCTATATAATTTATATATTTCTCTAGTTAGTATAGGTTTTTCTGCAAAAACATTACTTCTAAATCCTAATATGCTTGCATAAATAATTATTCCTATTTCAAAACATACAAAATCAAATATTGTCACAAATACATCTAGGCACAATGTTTCTAATATATCATAATATTGGAATTACAGTGAATGAAGAAGGGTGAATCTAATGTCATGTATGTACATAAAGATTCAAAAGATTAACAGCAAAAAAAAAATTATGAACGTACAAACTAATAATATTTTACATAAATATTAAAAAATGATAAAAATAAAAGAATTATTACGATACGTACAAATTAATATTGTAACATAAAAATATAAACACTAAAGAAGATTTATTTAAACATATTCAACAAATTATATAAGAATCTCTATTACAAATAACGAAATACATACATGAGTTACTTTAGTATTTTTTTATTACATTATCACCTTCATTAAACTCAACTTCTTCATCGAAACTAAACTTACAATTATTGAATGTATAATCAAAGATGGAAAACCAGAAGTAAAAGTTTTTAAAACCCATCCATATAATATATCTAAATCATATATTTGTATTCTACGCAACGCCACAATGCTTCTCCCTTGCGGACGTCGCCGCATATAGCACACACGATGTTATCCATGGATCTGAAAATTAAAAGGAAAGCAAAACAATGATTTGTTAGATTATTATACATACGCATAAATAATAAACGTATAACGTAATAAACATTTGGCGATAAATAAAATGCTTCAAAGCGAGCATGCACATCGCACAATACTGATCGCATTATGAAATTACAAAACATAAATATGAAGAAAAAAAAGTTTTAAGGTGAGGACCTTGGTTTAGCATGATCATAACAAAACGTGTTGAGAAAGAATGAGATAAATGATCAGTTTGTGTTGATGGTCTTTATACTTCATTTTCACATACTAAATAAGTTAATAAAATAACTTTAAGCAAACAATATATTTTATTATTTTTTGTGTTACTCGGTTAGAACAAATCAAACAAATTCAAACAATTAGAATTAATAAGAATCCGAAATTATTGAGATGCATAATAAATAAATGCGATTGTTAGGGGTTACTAAAAAAATTATTCAAATCACATGTATTGATTTGATAATAACATTAAATAGTAATAAATTAATCAGAATCAGAAATAACATAACCAAGGAAACATAACAAAAGTAACCAATTTTAATATAACATGGCTTTTAAAATATTACCACTTTTACGTGTTTATTAGGTATAAAATATTATGCTCATAATTTATTTAGCATAATACACACATTGATTTGATACAGTAATAAATAGAAACCTAAATAACATCAATTTGTATATAACAAAGACAAACATAACAAAAAATAAATAAACAAATAAAATCAGTAATCAATCATATCCTTAAAATTCATACTTTAAATAAGAATATCAAACAAATGAAATCAAGTCATTAATCTTATCCTTAAAATCAATACTTTTAATAAGAATATCAAACAAATCAAATCAAATTATTATTTTATGCTAATGTAAGACATTATTTTTTTCCTTCTCTAAAGTATAAGTTGATATGCAAAATAATCATTACAAATACTTATGTTACAACATTATCGAAAATACAAAAAAAAAAAAAAATCATATAATGAAAAATGCTAGGAAAATTAAATAAATAAAGTAATTTATATAATTAAAAATTATTAAAATAATTAATTCGTAATAAATGTAATAAAAAATAAAAATCTAGTTAATAATGCGTTTTATTACTTCATTAAATATTTAATGGAATAATATTGAAATATGTTACTTATATATACCATTTATTAAATTATTTATGACAATTTAAATATATTTCATTCCATTAATTGACATATTACTATTCAATTAATATATTATAATTTCCTAAGATTGAGTATATAAAAAGGACAACTCGATACAATATTTTATTCCATTAATTGACATATTATCATTCCATTAATATAATAATGCATTAATAAACTAAATTAATGTACAATTATAAAACAATATAATTACTATATAATGAATTCGTGATAATATATTAGCACTCAACATTTCAATGTAGTTCAGTGAAACAAATTAAGAAAAAAAGACGAAAACAATAAGTTTCCAAAAACAAAAACGACAGATGATCCAACTTTACACGAATTAAAAAATGAAATATATAAAATTTTAAAGAGCGAAATTGCATATATAACCATATACTAAATGAGCTTGATGAAACAATATTAAAAATAATTACAGACATATATAAAGAATAGAAAATTGATAATTGCATATAATGTTTTACATTTATCACTTCGATGACGGTCTTTTAAGGATTGAAAAAAATGAGTATTTTTTCTCGCACAATTCATATGAGATTCACGAAATTCTTTCTATTCCTTTGACGCAACCAATGTCGTCACACATAGCCCATATGTCGATATTATCCATAATATCTACAAAAATAACATAAACAAACAACAAATAACATGTTAGACTAAATACATGTATATGTGTAAATAACCATTAGACACATACATTATATCAAAATAATGAAATAAAGAACATGTAAAACTATGAATATATTAACAACAAAAAAATACAATATTTCCTCTTTGCAGCCATTTCGGGCTGACCTATTTTTTTTATTTTTATGCGAGTGTAAAATTCGGGTGGAGAGTATGAGTGAGTGAAATGGATTGGAATGAGGGGTATTTATACTTGAATTTTATATAATAAAAAAATAAATAGTAAGTTCTTATGGAAATACACATTTAATGTTATAATCTTACCAATTATTTGATTAGATATTTTCCATGAATTAACCATATGAATCAAAACCAATCAACTTAAATAGGTAAGAAATCAAATTATATGACATAAAATTGGGGAATGATTGATAATTTATAGTAAAAAAATATTTGAAATTCAAAATTTGGAATACAAAAATTTTAATTTCAAATTTTAAATGTTGTTTAGTTATTAATATTCATAAAATTAAATTAATACATATACATTAAGTTGGCAAAATATTTAAACAAAAAAAATCCATGTATAGTGATTAATAATTATTAATGATTTGTAAAAATAATAATTATTATTATTATTATTATTATTATTATTATTATTATTTTCGAATATTATTATTAAAAAAACTAAATTCCAAAATATATATCATAAAAAATGAGTGTTCTATTTAAAAAAAAAAAAGACATTCGAAAAATATATTTCGGAAAATTAAATAAAAAACGTGAGATAAAAACAATTAATCAACCGTGTATAGATAATTAAATATAATAATAATTATTTCGCTATAAAAAAATAGTGTGTAAAATATGATATAAAAAATCGAATACTCGTTAAAAAATTGAGTGTTCTGAATTTAAAAAAAAAAAGAACAGACGAAAAATATAGTTCAGAAAATTAAAACTATAAAAAATATAATATTTTTAGAAATGATAGGAAATTAAATTCCTGAAATATTATATATAAATATGTGGTAATTATTAAATGATTGTGTAAATGTGAAATAGGAAAAAACTTAAAAACATACCTAAATAAAAATGACACATAATCAATTGAAGAATCCACCTCATCAATTGAACTACAACTAAGCAATTTTGACAAATGACATCATCATTTGCCACATGTCAATCATTGAGGGCATAGATTCTCTTTTTATATTATATATAGATAAATAATCGTTTCAAGTATTATTTTGAATTCATAGGTTATAAATTGAAGGAAAATGATTAAATTTCGTAATTGTTTTTTTTATTAAAATAATTACCCAACAATGTTATTACACGTGTCCATCACTTCCGACCAATGCTCGATACTTGTCTCTCCTGGTAAAATCAGTGGCTTCGTATTTCAAACTCTGCGCAATCATTTTCTGAACATTATTCGCAATAATTTGGTGGCTGCTCGATTTCCGGCCGCAAGATATGTAACACGTCTCCTCCGGCGAGAGTTTGTTCAAGAAAGTAACCTCGTACGCCGGAAAAGGGTTCATGTAGAAGAAGAAAGGGTCCATCCACTTGTACCCCCTCGCCGTCGTTCCGTGGAACATGCTCGTTTTCACGGCGATCGCCACCGGCGCAATCTGATCGGAGAGTTCGGCGAACAGCGGCGAGAATCTCAGAAGGTAGGGCCCACGGCAGGTTGTCTCCTCCGGGAACATCACCAATGATTTTCCCTCGTCCAGAAATTTCCGTCCGACCAGTTTGGCGGCGGCGGAGTACGAGATGGCGGTGGTGGTGGTTATGCGGCGGAGGCAGGCGGAGACCACGGCGGCGTCGAGGATTGTTCTGTGGGAGCAAACGAATACCACTCCTCTTCTCCCGGCGGCGGCGGTGCCTTTGATTTTGATTGGACAAGCGAGTAGATTCATGATGTAGTAAGATAATGCGGATTTGTCGGAAAGCCAACAGCTGAAAACGCGGAGGAGAGATAAGAGAACGCCGATGGGAAACCAGAGAACAATTAGCAGCGCCGTCAGTGGAGTGGGCTTTCCGACGAGTCGGCCGTCGTGGAAGATTACGGGCTTTGGGAGTGCTTCCTTTCTCACGGGCCGGACTCCGGGCCTTGCCGGTACTACGTACTTTTCCTGCATTGACGGAGTATCAAAGTTTCGGTTAATTCGATATTTAGTCCTCTCATTTTGACACAATTCAATTTTGAAGGCATTAACTTTATATATTTAGCATTTTTAATCCTATTGTGCAAAAGTTTTTATTTTCTTCTATTAATTATAGATATGACAAACAAACTCTTCAAAATTTGATTATATGATGCTTACAAATTACATATTTGCCTTTTAAGTTGCAAAATCAAATTTTATGGACAAATATAAGAATATTTTTTTCTGCGATTTTACTAATCAACTGAGAGAATCAAGATTTCACAAAGTTATTGTATGAAAAATTGAAACAGTGTGCAACTTAGAAGATTGAGTCCCTAAGTCGAACAATTTAGAGGACGAAAATTACAATTCTTTTGTTTGTATATGCGCGTCGAAAATTGTAGCATTTTCAATTTTTATAATATTTCAATTACTAAAAAAACACTTCAAAATTAAATAAAAACACATATTTCAAATTCCCTACTATATGGTATACACTAATAATGAGTGTGTTACACCAACTATTTCGTCATGAGTTCGAGTTATTCGGAGAAGAATTGGAGAACCAGTAATTAATTAACAACTATAGTTCTTTTATAATAAAAAAATAAATTAAAAGAATAAAAACATTTGCTATTATATGCATGCAGGCAATTAACAATTGTAGTAAATAAATGAATATATGGGAGCAATATAAAAATATTAAATAGGGATGATGGTGGGACGAAAAAAACCTTGCAAAGTTTCATGAAGGGCAAATCAGTCAATCTATCCCCAATTCCAATATCAGGCATATTATTCCCAAAAGTACCCCTAAGAGCAACAGCCTTATTCTCGCCGACAAGCACCGCCGTATCACCACCAACAAAACCCGTCGCGACGCCCATGTACGACGAGATCTCCGTCCCCAAAACATCGTCGACGCCCAAATAATTCTTCAAGAACGGCTCCACCATTATCCTAGGATTCGCCGTCACCACACACTTTCTCCGGCAAGACCTGAAAACCCGCCACGTGTCGGGGTGCATGTCCTCGGAGTAGTGCTTCGGCAGAACCGCCGCCGCCGCCGATTCGATATCGGAAACCTTCACTCCGGCGAACGTGGCGAAAACGAGCACCCGGATTCCGGCGGATTCGGAGATGAAATGGTACAGAAGCCCCGCCAGTGGGGCGGCCGCCAGCAGGAGGAGCAGCCGGAAAATCCCGCCGACGTCGAAGGCGATTAGCGCGAAATACGGGAAGGAGCTCCGCCCGACCAGCAGAGTTCCGTCCAGATCGGCGGCGACGGTGTCGTTTTGTCTGCCGTCGGAGTTGCATTGGTAGATTGTGGGGATTCTCGTAAGAGAATCGTGGGTGTTTTTTACGACAGGCATTTTAATTAATTCTTTTAAAATTATTTAATTGTTCACCATGAACATGAATTTGGAGTTTTATACTAATTAATTCTTAACTTTTGGCTAATCTAGTTTTTAGCTAGGGAGTTAATAATGTTTTAGGTTAGGCTAAGATCACAATTAGCTGTAATTAATAATGGTTGTTAATTAGTTAGTTAATGCAGTTCACTGCTATTTTTGCAAAGTCAAATGTTAGAAATCTAAGAATAAACAGTTTAGCCTTTCTTTCACCAATTAAAAAGAAGGGTAAATTACGGCCAACTCCCTGAGGTAAGATCAAATTACGAAACCCCCTCTTTTACTTGGGTACTTACAACCACGCCTGATCAATTTTTGATCTTCTTTCACGTCCATTCTTGCGGTGTTAAATTTAGTAAAATCTTCTAGATTATGTGGAATATTCTTCAGTTTGTACCCGTTATATCTCATTCGAGCTCCACATTTTGAAGTAAGATCATAAGATGTATTTTTTGGCTTGTATATATTAGATTGTGGTGAATCAGAAACTGTATTTTTGCACAAAACAAGTACAAACTAAAAAACATTCCACGGAATCTAGAAGATTATGTTAAATTTGACACCACATGAATGAACGTGTAAAAAGATTTATAGTTGAGGTGTAATTGTAATTACCAAAACATATGAGGGATTTTTCGTAATTTAATCTTAACTCAGGGGTTGTTGTAATTTTCCCTAAAAAAGAAAATAGTGGCCATAAATATTCACCAATTAGCACTAGCTTTTCACAGCGGAACAACTCAAAAGCTCTTCCAAGTAATCAGCACCCAAGTCTTGAAACACCACCACATCCTCCGCCACTTTCCCCTTCCTACCGCCGGAGCTCCGCCGCCTCATGGAATGTTTTCTCTTCAAAGCCATCACCGGCGAACACCCCTCCTCCTCCTTAATGCAATCCCTTATCTCCCTAAGAGACTCCCGCACCCTCTCCACCGGAAAGTTGAGGACCGCCGCCTGTCCCCGCATAGCGAAGGCGGCTTGGTCGTACGCTAGAGCGGCGGCCTCGGCCGTGTCAAAAGTCCCCAGCCACACCCTTGTGCCGTTTCGAGTGGAATCCCTTATCTCCGCCGCGAACTTCCCCCACGGCCGCCGCCTCACGCCGCGGTACGACTTGATCTCTTCCAGCGAGGAGGAGGAATTCACTTCGTCGCTTTCCTTGGGTTGTTGTAGGTTTTCTCCCTCCGCCAAGACCCCGAAAAGGAGCATTTCTTGCGAATCGTCCTCGTTAAAAGGAAGGGAATCCCATTCCCGTGACGGTCGGAATGATGATTCCGACGAATTGAAGGAGGAATTATCGGAGGAGAAATTGAATTCCATTTGGAAATTGAATTTTTGTAAGTAAGAATAGAAATGAACCAAGGTTGTATTTATACCCATGAGGAAATGTCAAATATAATATTATTTGGAAACTCGTATGAATCGAGTCGGGTCGAACTCATGGTTGTTGTTTGAATTTTTACTTTGATCTGATAATCATGCAATCGAGCTCGAGTAACTTAATATTTTATAAATATCTTATTATTGCATTCTTATTGAAGAAGCTGGAGCCGAGCTTCACAGCTTATTGACCGAAAATATATGTTCGAATCATATATTAATATCTTAATTTACTTGTCGGCCCTATTGTAATAAATAAATAGTTGATATATGTAGTCGTAACGTTAGAACGTTAGTATTAAAATTTGATAGTAAATTAGTATTTTTTTTAATAAAATTATGGTAAATTATCAAATGCAATACATAACGAGAGCAAAAAAGGGAATGACAAAGGCGAATGTCTGGATTTTATTTATTATTATTATTTAGTATTATTATTATTATTATTATTATTATTATTATTATTATATTTATTTTAATTATTATTATTTAGATATTATTTTTTGGGACACAGTAGGAGGAACAAGAGGGCAAGTATGACACGTGGGTCAAAGGTCGCCAGTGTCAGGCAGCCACGTCAGACAAATAGCTGACCGTTGAATTATTTCTAGATAATTAGATTCTGTCTGGGGGTGAAATCGAAATTTAACTTTATATTATTAGATTTTAATACCAATCATGTCACTGTTAAAATCTAGGCCCCCTCCCAAAGAAAAAGGAGTATCGAATTTAGTTGCGTGTTTGATCGCAATTTTCTTTTTACTTTAAAATTGGGATTCATTTGAATTGATTTACCAAATTAATTGTATATACAATTAAACCTCCACAACTAATAAATTATTTATTTAACGAAATAGATTGCGTGTTTTGTCCCACATGGTTATTAATTTATCGAGATTTTTCTGCGTACTCTAGTATTTCAAAATTTCACATTTAATTAATTAGAATCATCATACCTTAACTGTAGTATCTGTACTCATGGGAATTAACTGATACATGTTCACTTGTTTCAACCGTTAGATCATCTCTTACACAATCAATCAAGTTCGTTATTATTATGAGATATATGTTGGTCGTTATCCAACTGTGCAAGAAGGTCAATGAACAATAGTATTAGTAGTTGAGTTTGATGGATGAAATGACCAAATACAGACCCCTTGGAATTTTATTGATAATTGATTGGAACTCACCAAATTTGGTAACTTAATTGAAATTCAATTTAGTGATGCAGTCAACTTATTGGTCTATTATATAAGAAATATAAAAAAAAAAAAATATTTAATTATGAGATATTGTATTGTTTATTTTTTGTAATTTTAAACGATACCAATCATCTTCCAAACCTTAGTTTATATTATTTGAAGTCCCCAAACTCTTGCTCCAAAAAAAAAAAAGTCCCCAAACTCATAGTTAAACATATAAGCCAATTAAATTTCAAGCACATGAAAATGATATAATACTTCAATTATTTGTGGGCCTCCAGCTCATAATTAAATTATATAATACTCTTTTTCTAATTTTATTTTTAAAGAGTTTTCGTATTAAGTGTCACTATAGTTTTGCTCCATTTAGCATATCCGAAAGTTGCTAACGAAATTTCAAGATTTTTGATATTTCGAATTTGAAGTTTCACGAAATTGTCGATTTTCATAATTCGATTATTGCGAATATTTCGGTTTTAATTAATAATTGGTCTAATATTATATAAGAAAAATAATGTAGCAAAATAGAAATTTCCAAGAAAACCATTTTTTTGTTAAGCTTTTGGGCGTCCATTTTCATTTTATTTTGGAGAAAGATGTTTTGGGAGAAGAATTTGAAAATAAAATAAAGTTTGTTTGTATTTTGGGAAGAGACAATTTGTACTGTAGCAAGTCAAATCATGTCTAGAAGGTGTTGGAAAAAGGTATTTTAGAAGAAGAATTTGAAGGATAAAGTGATTTTAGTTTGTAATTTAGTGAAAACAATTTTTATTGTATCAGTCAAATCATGTCTGTTAGAGAGAGAAAATTTTAAATTATTTTTGGGGAAAGTTTTTGAAAATATTTCAGAAATATAATTTTATTTTGGGGAAAGAATGAAAATAATTTGAAAACCTAAACAAACATAGCCTTTATGTTCTCAATATCATGGTAGGGGACAAAATATTTCATGTCACTTAATTATATATGAAGTTATGAACCGATACAAAAATATATTCTTTTGGAAAAAAGCTTAGACAGTTAACAAATCATATTTTGCCACGTCATCCAAATTCTTTTTATTGTAACTTGTCCAAATTGCCCTATTAACTCTAGTAGAAGATAAGAATCCTTTTTAGGTTTAAAATCATGAGAAGGGGGCAATGTGGTCAATTTCTTGATGGCAAATCATTACAAAATGCCTATCTCAAGATGTTAGTTTCGGTTTATGGATGCTACACCTGGTGAAAAGTACCGGGAAATTTTGCACCATAGATCCAATCAGACCACTTGACCAAATTACGCATATTATCTGACATTTAACTCGTTTGACCATTGACTTTTTTAAAACTCAACTCCTACCCATGAACAAATTACATTTCCCTCACTGAGGTTCGGTTTACGCGTATATAGACCTCTCATATTGCAAAATTATTACAAATCCCTCCCTTCAAATTTAATTTTATCGCAAAATTAAATTTTAATTCACGAAATCATAAAAAAAAAAAAAAAAAAAAAAAGAATCCCAAGTGAAGGGCTAATTAGTAATATGGGCTCCAGCTCCACGAAAGTAGTAGATGGATCAGGATCCGAGTGCAGCTGGGTTCACTAATGTGGGCTCCGGCTGTTTGGGCTGCTAAGATTTTATTTTGGGCAAATTACAAGGAACCCCTGAGATAAAGCCTAATTATGAAAATACCCTCCTTGTTTTGCATAATTACGAGCACCTCCTGATGTATTATTCTTCTAACGACTTTACCCTCGCAGAGATAACAATAACGGAATCGTATATATTCCATGGAATATCCATTTTATAATGGGGTCTACTTGTACCGTTAGAATTTTTTTTATACTTTCAATTTCGAACCCTTTTTTCTTAACATAAAATTTGTTTAATGTTAGCGGTTTTTGTGTTATAAGGGGGTTTGTGTAAGGTTTTATATTGCATGAGGGGCCAAGTGTAAGAAAATCAGAAAATTAAATTTGTGATGATTCTTTTCTCTTTCATTTAATAATTTTTAACACATGAATATTTTAGATAATTATTAAGTTTTGTTATAATTTTTTACAAATAATGAATGTTTTTTCATAATTAGGTCTCCTTGTAATTTACCCCTATAAGTTTGAAAGGTCACTTTAACTTACAAGGCTTAGTTGAATTGATGTAATTCTTTTAATAATATATATTATCTTTTGTTTTTCTTTAATAATAAAAAAAAAAGTACGAATAAGTTTGTACTTTTGTACAAATTCACATGCATATATATCAAGTGTTGAAAAAGAAAGAAAAATAAAATAGAATCAATTCAATTCAATTCAAAATACAACAAACAGTTGAATACCCAGCTTGTAAGTCAATTCAAATCACATCAAAGAGTTGAACTTTTCAATTCGTCAATTCAACTCAGATACTTGACCACTTTCAGTTTATTTATGCAACTTGAGAATACTGTTTTCAAATATAGGAGTATTAAATTTTCGAATTGATCGAACTGTCGGTTAGTTAGTATTATCGGCCCGATAATAGTTTTTCAATAAAGAAAATTTATTATATAATAAATTAGAAATTAGAAAATATCGATCAATCAGATAATTAATATCGTCCAAGCCACTTTTAGAAATGTTGTTTGGCAGTTCATTAACTGTACACAAAATGGAAATCGGAATAAATTTCCGAATTCTATCCATTTCGATCCGAAAATATTCGAATTCAGAACCGTATTTTTCATTCCGAAATTCCGATTTTCTATTTTTATTTGAATTTATTTGAAATGGAACCGGATTTGTATATAAAATTGCTGGAAATTTCGATTTACGATTCGATTTTAGTTTTAAATTTTTTTAACATATTTAATATAATTTTATGATATATTTTCTAAATCTATAATAAAACTTATGTTGTATTTTATATTAAAAATATGAATAACGAAGGACCAAGTAAATTATAATCTTAGAAAAGATTAATAGGTACTAGAAACAAGAGATTATAATAAACTAATGTAATTTCCGAAATTCCCATGATTCCGAGGCATTCCATAATCGGAAATAATTTTTGCATTTCAATTTTTTAAGATCGGAAATTTGAACCCAATTTTTTACTTCCGAAACAAATTGATTTTATTTCCGAAAAAGGCATTATTTCAAATCCAATTTCCACCCCTAATTGACACATAAAATCCATTCTCGACACTCATTATATATATTTTACGTATATATAAAAGAACCAAATTTATAACCGACAAGCTTCTTTATGCTGACAACAACATATATTAGTTTGGAATAAAAACAACAACAAATAATTATAGTGACAAAAACTGTTCATAACATAGTTTATAAGCACAGCTACAGATCTCTCACTGATGATTAATTGCAAGCTAAGGAAAAATATTAAATATCTAATAAATCATTCCACATTAAATATTTATTTATAAAAAAAAAAAAAAAACAATTAAACCAGAAACACAGACAGAAATCTTAACCATTTGAAAATCTTAAAGTGTTAATTAATTATTAGAAATCTCTTGAAAAATTATAATTTATATTAATATTTATTAATTATTAGTGTTCTTGAAAAATATCTGGACGATATTTCTTGACCTAATAATAATAATAATTAATTAAGAAAAATTGCTTATCAGTCCCTTTTCTTCTCTCTTTTATCGTCAAGTAGTTCTTCCAACAACTTATCGTCGTAGTACTCGAACTCAAAAACCTCCCTCCCGCCGCCGCCGCCGCCGCCGTGCATGTGATCACCCGGCGTAGCAAAATGGGAGGAGCTGCTTGGCAAGTTGTACTCCTCGGGGAAGTTAAGGATCGCCAGATGGCCTTTCATGGAGTACGCCGCCCTGTCGTATGCCCTCGCCGCCTCCTCCGCCGTGCCGAACGTCCCCAGCCAGACGCGGGCGCCTTGCCGCCCGGTGTCGCGTATCTCCGCCGCGTACTTCCCCCACGGCCGCTTCCTTACGCCTCTGTACTTGATTTCGCCGGCGTCTTTCTCCCGGCCGGAGCCCTTCTCCGATCTGTTGCTCGGCCCTTCGTCGTCCATCGGTTTTTTTTTTTTTGTTGCTGAGTCGGCGGTGGATGAATTAATATGTAGAACCGAGTCGGCAGTTATATATATATATGGTGAGAAAATTCAAAAGTTGAAGAGAATTGTTTTTATTTATTTTAAGAAAAAAAAAGATTATTTAATTTGTGTAATGTAATTTTTCAAATCAGAATGCTCTCTTCTCTCTCTTCCCTTGCGAAAACCCTAACCCTAACCTAGCTTGTACGTCTGCCATGCCTGAACCAACGCCGGCGGATGTCGGCGGCGACGTTCCTCCATCAGCCTTCTCTCCATCGATGGATCCTATCAAACCTGTTGTTCGTACCTTCGCCCAGGTAATTACACCGGCTGCTCCGAAGCCACCACCTGTATGGTTCAATCCTATCAATCTCTCGCTACCACCTCAACAGTTTACGTCTATTGAAGAGGCTCCAGCCGTTTTCTTCTCATCATTAGAGATGGATCTCACCTCAAAGCAATTTGAGCACGCGTTAATCATGAAATTTTCCAGAGGTCGCCCGAGTCTCCATGATATCCGTACGAAGATATATCAATCTTGGAATCTCTCCAAAGAGCCTGTGATCAGTCTGATTGATCCTCGTCATATTTTGCTTATTCCAGCCGACTATGACGATATGATTATGGCTTTAGCACGGGATTCTAATTCCATTGGCACCTCTATGTTTCGTATTTCACGCTGGACGAAAGATTTCAATTTCGATAAAGATAGTACAAGGGTTGCTGCATGGATCCGTCTCCCAAAGCTCCCCTTTTACTATTTTACTTTGCCTTACCTGGAAAGAATTGGTAATCAACTTGGCAATTTTCTCCGAACAGATGCAAGGAGCATCAATTTTCAAAATCTGATGTATGCTCGGTTATGCGTAGAAGTTGATGTTTCTACATACTTACCTCAAAGAATTTGGATCGGCGAATCGAAGGATAAAGGTTTTTGGCAAAAAGTTGAGTATGAAGGTAACATTGCCTTCTGCTCACATGGTGGATTATTGGGTCACTTGAACAGTGATTGTAGAAAGAAACAACGGGGGCAGCAACATAATAAAAATATAATATCTCCTGGTCCGTCGATTGGAATACGTCCGGAGCAGCATCAAGAATGGCAGCAAAATGATGGCCGCCTTCGCACCAAAGACACTGGAAACAAAGTAATGCAAGATAATGAGGGAATACATCAATCAATCGGAGTTGTTTTGGAGAAAACCCCAACTCCACATCCTCATCTTCCAGGACCATCATATACTGACAAAAAAAGCTCTGAAGATGTTATTATCGAGAATCAATTCGAAGTATTGGAACATGAGAATAGGGAAGCGGTGGATATGGGGGCCCGAATTACCCAAGACGCAATCAACGCTATTTCAGTGGAAGATGACGCACTTACAAGTCCAAATGACACAGCTTTTCAATTTCTTGACGAGGTGAAACTAGGGCATTTAGTGGTTAAAGATGGGAATTATAAAACTACCGAAAATGAACTTATATCTAATATGGAATCTCGTTACATGGATAAAGGCTCTATCTCCGATGGGCAAACGCATGAAGATGAAGATAACGAATCTCAAACTTCGGAAGAAGTAGATAAGGTACGAGTTTCGGCAGCTGAAACTAACGTTCAAGCACTGGAATCAGCACCAAGTTCGAAGAAAAAAACTAAATCTCCTACTAAGACCAAACGAAGGCCGGGTCGACCGAGAAAAGAAATTCATATAGAAGCACCACCGAACCCCGTTGTTTCTTAATGTCTGTTCTTATCTGGAACATTAGAGGTGCGGGGAACCCGAAATCCCTTCTATATCTTTTAAAGATAATTACACAACGTAAACCACAAATAGTTGCTATTTTGGAGCCTAAACAACAAGTTAATAAAATTACAAAAATTGCACAACAGATTGGTTACAAGAATTATACTCATGGAAACCCTCTCAATCCTTATATATGGGTGTTTTGGAGAGACGAGGTGAATTGGCAGACGTTGGAGATTCATCCTCAATGCCTTACTGCGGAAGTGGTGATTCCAAATATTTTTTCTGGGAAGATGACCTTCGTATACGCTAAATGCAATCGGCAGGAACGATTACCTTTGTGGGATTACCTATCTCATCACAGTAGCACTTGTCATGAGCCTTGGGTGATTGGTGGAGACTTTAACGTTATCAAAACTCTAGATGAAAAGCAGGGAGGATCGAACGCACATATGCCGGGGATGCAAGATTTTAATGACTTTTTAGTTGATGCTCGCTTAACAGATGCAGGTTTCGTGGGTAATATCTTCACTTGGAGTAATAATCAACGGGGTCAAAATCGCATTTGGCAAAGATTAGATCGAATTTTGTTGAACGCAGAGGCTTTCACTGCCATTTCGGCCAGAGTGGATCATCTCCCGAGGCTGGAATCTGACCACTGCCCATTACTTCTCAATTTTGGCCAGCTGCAAACTAAGCCATCTCGTTTCTACTTTCAAAAAATGTGGACGGAGCACCACAATTACCAAGATTTTGTTGCCTCTTTTTGGCAACAGATTATTCCTGGCGGTCGTGCTAATTTTGAGAGTAAGTTGGCCAACCTTCGCAAGGCTCTTAGAAAGTGGAATTGGGAGGTTTTTGGGAAACTCGAGGATAATATTTCTTCCATGCAAAGTAATATAGCGGATATGGAAGCCCGTCTTTCCCATGCATGGGAAGATGATTTGTTCACAGAATGCCAAAAAACAAAAACGGACCTCGTTCAACAGTTAGAATGGGAGAATGCACTTTTGGCTACCAAAGCTCGAGTTAAATGGCTGGAGGAAGGAGATCGAAACACCAAATATTTCCACACTCGGATCAAAGAGAGAAAGAAAAGGAATCAGATTACCCTCAAGCTCGACGACGGTTCCTTCACGTCAGACTGTCAACTTATAGGGGCGAAAGCATTGGCCTATTTTGATGATCTTTTTCACGCTACTCCTTACCATCTTGATCAAGATCTGTTCTCACATGTAGAAGCTAAGGTTACTACAACAATGAATACTAAACTTTGTGAAATCCCAGACGAAGATGAAGTTTACAAGGCTATTAAAGATTTGTCACCGGATAGTGCTCCCGGGCAAGATGGTTTCACAGGTTACTTTTATGTTCGATGTTGGAGTATAATCAAGGAAGATTTTATGCTGCTAGTTAGTGGCTATTTTCAAGGGGACTATCTCTCGAAATGCATGTCCACTACTCTTCTCTTTCTTCTGCCGAAGGTTTCTAATCCGGAAAACCTTACTCAATTTCGGCCAATCAGCTTGGGAAACTTTGCTAGCAAGGTTATTTCCAGAATTATTGCTTCGCGATTAAACGCAGTCCTACCTCAGATAATTTCGGAAGAACAATCAGGGTTCTTGAAAGACAGGAGCATCCATGAATCGATTGCTATAGCGCAAGAATTGGTTTCGGATATCGACCGAAAAGTTGAAGGTGGAAATATTATATTTAAATTTGACATGTCTAAGGCCTACGATAGATTGGAATGGAGGTTTTTGCTTAAAGCCTTGCACGCCCTGGGATTTTCACACCCAGTGTGCGATCTACTATATAGATCATTTTCCAATATTTGGTATTCTATATTAATTAATGGGGAATCGTACGGTCATTTCAAATCTTCCAGAGGAGTTCGTCAAGGTGATCCCCTTTCTCCACTTTTATTTATCATCGCCCAAGAAATTCTCACTCTCAATATTAAACGATTGGAGGATCAAGAACGCAGTAAAAAGTATAAAGTCCGTCGAGGCTCGCTTCACATCTCCCATCTTTTTTATGCGGACGATATGCTTTTATTCACCAATGGCAGCAAAAAATCGGTCACGAGATTAAGGCACATGCTAAAAAAATACGAGGATTCGTCTGGTCAGCTGATTAATTTGGATAAGAGTGGATTTTACACATCTAAGAGGATCCGAGATACTAAAATTCATCTCCTTAAAGAATGGACTGGCTGCACCCATAATTCGTTGCCGTTGAAATATCTCGGGGTTCCAATATACAAAGGCCGTTGTCTCGTGAAACATTTTGATTATTTGATCCAACAGGTTCAACATCGGCTGGCAGGATGGCAATCGAAGTTACTATCGTTTGGTGGTAGAATTACATTGGTACGTTCGGTTCTTTTTAGCCTGCCCACCCACACTCTTTCATCAGCCGTGGTTCCCAAGCAAACCATAGTCAGAATGGAGAGGCTTTTTCGTAAATTTTTATGGGGTAAATATGAAGGATCTGGGATTAATTGGATCAATTGGACGACTATCTGTCAGCCGAAAGATGAAGGTGGCCTTGGTTTTCGCTCATTGCTAGACACTAAGAAGATTATGGCGGGTAAGTTGGCATGGCGGGTCCTCGAAGGTAAAACGCTTTGGGCTCGGTTCGCCAGAGCAAAATACGGGTATGACTTTCAAAGCCAAATTCCAGCTCATGCTTCTTTACTGTGGCGAGAATTATTCCCTCATCTACAACTCTTGGAGAATTATAGTAGATGGATCGTGGGAAAAGGGGATATCGATTTTTGGAGAGATCGTTGGATCGACAATGAAGGTCTTGATGAAACTCAATCTATCTCTTTCAGGGAGGCTAAGGAACAGCCGCAACAATTTACTCCTCAACTGCAGCCGGAACAACAAACGATCTTCGATCTTATTGAACTGGATGAGAGGGTTGAGGATAGATTAATCTTCACAAAATCGATTGCTGGGAATTTTAATGTGGCTGACTATTGGGAGTTGATCCGTTCCAAAGCTTCTCCGAATCCTTTGGCGAAAAAAATTTGGCATCCTAAAATTCCATATAACATAGGTGCATTTTTCTGGAAACTGTCATATGGAGCGATCCCGGTGGACTTGGCTCTTCGAAGGCGGGGCTGCATGACTCCATCCAAATGTCGGTGTTGTGCTGCTCCTAAGCAAGAAAGTCTTTCTCATTTATTCATTCAGTCGGATATTGCTCGTGGTGTTTGGAGTAATTACGCACGGATTTGGCAGAAACCTTATGTTTATGGATCTATGAAGCATCTAGTTCAAGTTTGGATGGTTGATGCTAGTATTAATACTCAAGACGGTTTTATGGAGCTTGGTACTCTCATGTTCGGTTGTTGGGAGATTTGGAAAAGTCGGTGCAGGGCAATCTTCGAGGATACTCCGATGAATACGACCACTATTACTCGAAGTATATTCTCACATCTTCGAGCTTTGAACGACGCTTTCTTGGGAAAACGCCCAATGAAACTGATGGGTCGCCTCATAATCCAACAATTAAATTTGGAGGTTAAGCCACCTCCATTGACTAGGGGCAGCTGGATAAAGTGGAACCCTCCGAATCCACTTCAAGTCAAGGTCAACGTGGACGGCTCAAGAAAAGGGGATGAATGTTCCGGTGGTGGGTTAATTCGGACTCATGATGGATCTTTTATTCGAGGTTTTTCTAATTTTTACGGTCAAGGTAATCACATTCTTGCAGAAGCGCAGACAATTCTCGATGGGTTGCGAATTTGTCATGAGATGGGTTTTACACAGGTTAAAGTGGAGTCAGATTCCAAATTAGTTATCGATATGATTTATCATAAAGCCATAGTTGCATGGGAGTTAATTTACGTCATCAGATGCATTAGAAGACTTCTCAAGGACGATTGGCACGTGATGCATATTTATCGAGAGGGTAATCGGGTGGCAGATGGGTTAGCTAAGTTGGCTCATGAGCACAAAGAGAGGAAGCTATTTAAAGTTGTAAACGAACTTCCTCGCTATATTAGACCTTTATTACTTCACGATAGGATTGGAATTCCTCAGTTTCGTAGATTTTCAAGAAGCAAATGAGGGCGCAAATTAAAAGCAAGGCAGGCTGGTGGAATTGGCAAGCAAATGCATTTTTACTAGCAACTTGGGTGGGGGTCATTCTTGCAATTCCAGCAAATATTGGGATAATGATGGTGAATAGGAAGAGCATTGTTCGTCAGGTGATAATGGAAGTTGGCAAAGAAGATATTTTGGATAATTACATTAGTGGCAACAAATGGGGGCAATTATGTTATTTTCGTTTTTTTAGCTTTATTAGGCAGCTTTATAGTTTATTTCATTTTAGCCCCATTTTAGGGCCTTTTTGTATTAGAAAGGTTAGGGTTGCCCCAGACTTTTTATTACCATTGTAGGGGTACTCTTTTACCTTGTGTAGGCCCACAAGGTTTTTAACGAGGCCCCAAGTCTTTCGATAATAATGGAATAATAAAGTTTTTTCGGCCAAAAAAAAAAAAAAAAAAAAAAAAAAAAAAAAAAAAAAAAAAAAAAAAAAAAAAAAAAAAAAAAAAAAAAAAAAAAAAAAAAAAAAATAATTTGTGTAATGTGAAAAAGTGCATGGGTGATTTTTTAGGTTCTGGCAAAAAGGAGGGCTGGGAATTTGCCACGTGGATATTCCATTTAATTGATGTACCACGTGGAGAAGCTTCGATGTGGACCGAAATTATTCAGAAAACATTGAATATAGTCTCTGGTCAATATTGTGGTGGCTATTTGAAAATGTTCTTTTACTACTTTTTCCATATTGGTATTTATATATATATAATTCTAGATAATCATCTAAATATTTGAAACTATATTAGAAAATAAATTATTAAATGGGACATGTGAATATCAAGTAAAACATATAATTATTTACAACTTTTCTTAAACAACCAAACCCTTAATTAATTGTATACTCAGGGATCGATAAAGAAAATGTCATTCGTCTCTAATTAATTAATTATGTAAATTGACACGTCCACAGATATATACATTAGCACACACATGTGTCTGCTTAGTGAGCAGTTATTTAACTTCATCCACGGTTAATAATCACTCTATGTAAGTAACCTGGTGTGACAACTAACTTCCCAGATTCAATATTGCTTATATAACTTAAAATTAAATTGTAGCGCATTTGCTACAATTTTAACATATATAATTTTTTTATCACGTCAGTATCAGCTACTGAGAAAATTCATTGAAAATTCGTACTGCAACTATGATTTATGTTCCTTGATTAATGATCGTAGTAAAACATTTTTTCTACTAGCGATCGCAAGAATTGAATGACCTCATTTGATTTGGCTTGTTCGTTTCATCTGAAAACTTAAATTATTAATAACGTGAATCATTTAATATTTATATCTCTGAAACAACCTTAGAGGAGCACAATAATTAAGGAAAAAAATGATCATATCCGATAAGAGTGAATCTAATATTTACATCACTGCCACATTTGGTTGTGAGGTCAGCACGCTGACATCAGCAATGACGTAGCCATACATGGATCAGCAAATCTCTGTACTAGCTTAGTAATTAGAGTAATTAACAAAAAAAAAATCAGGATAATATTAATTAATGTTAATTATAGCTACCTTTTGAGGGTTTGAGGTATATATTCACCATTGAAACTAGTAACTTTTATCCCAAATGAATAATAATCTGCGATTGCTAATCAATTAGAATCTTCTTTTGCCCATAATCGACATATACGATGATTTGATTCAGATATGACGTCATCCATTGGTAATCAGCTGACGTCACTGCTAATTAATATGCATTCATTAGCTTAACTTAATTAACCTGATCAATTAGATTGCACACTTTAGAAAGTACTATATACGGTTGCCCCTAGCCAAATTCCAACTTTGTAGTTGGGATGACTCTATGAAATATTCCAATTGTTTTCTTTTGATCATCAAAATCCAATAATTTAATCTAATTAATTTACGAAATTCTATGTTCTCTTTTTTTAGGTCTTGATGGAGTTCGATTTAATCACCATCAACATTGGCTCTTCTAGAACACTTAACTTGATCTCGGTCATCGGAAAATTGTTCCGTACATCTGAAATTTCGGGGCTTGAGCCTTAGGGAGACCCTCCAATGCTCAAGTAAATTGGGGAATTAGTTCAAGAGATCTGTGATTTGATCGTGTGATTTAGTGTGTGTAGGAGTGTGTAAAATAAAGCGCACCTTCTATGGTGGAGAATATGTAGTATTTATAAGTCATACCTATTCTTGAGGCTTTGACCTAATTTTGAGCCCATTAAACATGATAAAGTTGATAGGTCATGGCCCACTAATGAAATCCAATCTCAAAAATATACATAAGCCTAATAGAATACTTAATTAGCCATCATCAGGTCTATATTATATTGTAGGGAAATTAGATGCTACCTATGTTGGGTTATTTACACTATGGGGAGTGCTAAATCCTACACTAAAATCTACTAAATCTTGCACATAAATTAAACACTTTCTCTCTCTACAACTTTTTTCTCTGACTTCTCTCCTCAACACCTTTCACTTCTTTTGTAATTTGTTTACTCCTTTTCACACACAATTATTAATATTCATAAATATTAAATCAAACAATTATTCATAACATTACTTAAATAACTATTTAAAACATTGTAAAATTATAAACAATTATTAACGCTTATAAAATAATTTTAAATTATCGATCTAAAGAAAGAAAAAAACATAAAACTGATATGCCTAATTGGGCCAACCCAATGGGCCTACAAGTTATTTACCTACTAGGCCACGAGCCCAATATCGAACACCAATATCACCGAGGCCCAAACACCTTCAAGTAAGGCTTGGGCCCAACAAAGCAAACCCAACCCAATAAACGACATATAAATAGAGGTTTTCCTCATTTTATTAAGGTAGGTCCTATTATCTGAGCAATACTACTAATGGTATTCTCTGGACTATTTCTATGATCAGCACGTCTGACTTGAGCGTCGGAGGGGTTTCCGCCGGATCAACCCCCGGCTTAGCTTATGTGTTCTATGATCGCAGGTACCTCAGGATCATCAAGTTGTCAAGCTACTGATCTGCTTTGCTCTCCCAGTTCGTTTTCTACACCACCCTAGGTGAGCTAGTAATTAGCATCATCATTTTGGCGCCGTCTGTGGGAACGATGCAAACCAGATCACGTAGCCAACAAGATCCTCCTGAGGCGTCTGCTCTGAGAGAAAATGACACAGCTAACGACCTCCCACCTCGTGGAGGCTCTGGCTTGCCACCTCCTCCACATCCCATGGATCCGCCTCGCGAGGTTCAGGTGATCCCCCCTCGGGACCCACCACTCGCCGATCCACCACTCCCTGCTTCTCGAATGGTTCAAATAACCGAGGATGCGCTTCAACGCATGATAGCAGAAGCTTCAACTCGCGCTGTCACAGAGGCCGTGACCCAATATATCGCCACGATGGGAGCAGATGCTCCCAACGCGATACCAGCACCTGCTCCACATGTGGAGCCACCTATGGCACCACCGCCATCGACTCCATGGGGGCTTACATCTGCTCCCAAAATATTTCGTTCGCCAAGGGTTATCGACTCCCTGGGGGCTTACATCTGCTCCCAAAATATTTCGTTCGCCAAGGGTTATCGACTCCCTGGGGGTCACATCGCCCCCAAAACATTTCACTCGTCATTGCAGGAGCCAACGCTCCTCCTCGTGAGGCCCCACTGGGTCCTCAACATGATCAATTTCTACTTACTTCTCGAACGGTTCAGATAACCGAAGAAGACCTTCAGCGTATGATCACGGAAGATTCAACTCGTGCTGCCACTGAATCAGTGGCACCATATATCGTCAAGGTGAGGCATCTCACCCTAGTGGTTCGTGATCGCCTCATCCTAAATGGGGGGCTATCCCATCCTAAAGTTGGGCATCTCCTCTCAAGGGTGGTACATCCACTGACCTTTCAACCCCAAGGGGTTTCACATCCTTTCAAGTGTTTCACGTCCCTACTTCACGAACCGATGGCACAACCGTGCGCATCAACCTCAGACCATAGGTCTCGAGCGCCTCATCCTACAGTGGGCAGTTATCCCCATCCTAAGGTTGGGCATCACCCTTACCTTTCAACCCTAAGGGGGTTCACATCACATCTCAAAAGACGAGTATAATCTCACTACTCAAAAAATAGAACATCCCCAAGGGGGTGCACATAGCATCTCAAAGAACGAGGATAATCTCCCAACTCAAAAAATAGAACATCCCCAAGGGGGCGCACATCCCATCTCAAGGAACGAGGATAATCTCCCTACTCAAAAAATAGAACATCCCCAAGGGGGTGCACATCCCATCTCAAGGAACGAGGGTAATCTCCCTATTCAAAAAATAGAACATCCCCCAGGGGTGAATATCAGCCAAATAAAGAAGAAAAAAGAAGATGAAGAAAAAATAGAAGAAGAAAGAAGAAGAAAAAATAGAAGACAAAAGAAGATGAAGAAAAAAGAGAAGAAGAAAAAAGAAGATGAAAAAATAGAAGATGATAAAAAAGCGAGAAGAATAAAGAAGAAGAAAAAAGAAGATGAAAAAATACAAGAACAAGAAGAAGAAAAAAGAAGATGAAAAAATACAAGAACAAGAAGAAGAAGAAGAAAAAAAGGGAGAACATGCAGTCGAGCCGCGCGCGCGAGCCGAGCCAAGCCGCGCGCGCGCGGCACCATTAAAAAAAAAAAAAAAAAAAAAAAAAAAAAAAAAAAGAAGCCAAATGTGCGCGCGCGTGACATACGCGGGCGCGGCCCTTCGTCCACGCGCGCGCGCGGAGAAAAGAAAAAAAAAAAAAAAAAAAAAAAAAAACTGAGAAGCGTTAGAGCAGTCTGCGCGCGTGGCATCCACGCGCTCACGCGTGACGCGCGCGTGTGAGCCACGCGCCTGCAGCAAATCTCAACTTGTCAAATCACTTTTCATTTCTCTTTCCACGCACATTAAAGGAGGGCACACCCCATGGCAGCTTTTCATTCTCTCTCTCTCTACATGAATTATGAGGCACGTCTCCCCATGTAATTATTGGCAGCTCTCCACCCCCTCTCTCTCTCCGCATTAAATGCACATAGAAAGCGCGCGCGACCCCATGCGCGCGCGTTCACCTATGCGCGCGCACGTTCTTCCAAGCGCGCCGCCTCCTAATTTGGAACACGCGCAACTCTCGCTATTCTCTACCAAATTGCACGCGGATTTCACCGCCCTCCACCAAATTGCGCGTAGATTTTGACTCGCTTCTCCAAATCGCACGAGAATTTCAACGCGCTCCACCACATTCCGCGAGCTCTTTAACGCACCTACCAAATTGCGTTCGCTATCAAATGGAAAATAAAAAAAAAATTATTTCTCCACGCCATGCCAACGATTAACGCAAAACTACAACACCGATCAACTTGGCTCCCACATCGTCTCGAGAGTGGGGGGCTTGCGAGACAACTTCCAAGAGGAGCCAACTCGCTCAGTACTACCACCCGCAGCGAGACAACTCCCACGAGGAGCCAACTCCCTCGGGTCTACGAAACCATAGCGAAATAACTCCCACGAGGAGACCACTCGCTCCGTCTTATAACCCGTTGTGAGACAACTCCCACGAGGAGCCAACTCCCTCGGGTCTACGAAACCATAGCGAGATAACTCCCACGAGGAGACCACTCGCTCCGTCTTATAACCCGTTGTGAGATAACTCCCACGAGGAGCCAACTCCATCGGGTCTACGAAACCATAGCGAGATAACTCCCACGAGGAGACAACTCGCTCGGTCCTACAACCCCTTACAAGGAAACTCCCACGAGGAGCCAACCCCCTCGGGTCTCAAAACCACGGCGAGATAACTCCCACGAGGAGACCATTCGCTCCGTCATATAGCCCGTTGTGGGACAACTCCCACGAGGAGCTAACCCTCTCTAGTCTCAAAACTACAGCGAGACAACTCCCACGAGGAGTCCACTCGCTAGGTACTACAACCGGCAGCAAGACAACTCCCACGAGGAGATAACTTGCTCAGTCATATAACCCGTTGCGAGGCAACTCCCACGAGGAGTCAACTCCCTCGGGTCCACGAACCCATAGCGAGATAACTCCTACGAAGATACCACTCGCTCCATCCTACGACCCGCAGCGAGGAAACTCCCACGAGGAGCCAACTCGCTCGGTCCTACGAACCCACAGCGAGATAACTCCTACGAGGAGACCACTCGCTCCATCCTATGACCCGCAGCGAGATTACTCCCACGAGGAGCCAACTCGCTCGGTACTACAACCTACAACGAGATAACTCCCACGAGGAGACAACTCGCTCGCCCAACCCGCAGCGGGACAACTCCCACGAGGAGACAACTCGCTCAGAGCAACCTCAATCTGCACGCTCCTCAATCGCGCGTCATCCAATGCTCCTACAACTTCGCTGCAAGACAACTCTCTTGAAGAGACAACTCGCTCGCAATGCACTACATAATCGCAAGCTCAAGTTAGCACGATTACAACCCTAGAAACACGTAGAGATATTATGAGAATCTATATAGCCTGGCCAGCTTGATTACTCAAAATTTATCTACTTGTTTTCGATGGGTCCTTCATTAAAACGTGGCCACGGTCCAAACATACTTACGACCCACGAGGTCTAACAAGGGGCACGATCCCCATAAAAAAACTCTTGAGAGCCTGATCCCCTCATCAAGTACATCACGCACAAGGCTATATGTAAACACATACAAGCAACGCCTCAAAACATTGACAATGTCGATAAATAACAACTCCCACGAGGAGAATACTAGCTCCGTGCTACTACATTATCACGAGACAACTCCCACGAGGAGATAACTCGATCAACTCTATTACCCCCAGACGAGACAACTACCATGAGGAGATTACTTGATCCGTGCTACCACATTATCGCGAAACAACTCCCACGAGGAGATAACTCGATCAACTATATTACCCCGCGACGAGACAACTCCCACGAGGAGACAATTCGCTACTACATCGTCGCGGGACAACACCGACGACTCAAATAACTTACATAGCGACAACTTAGTCGCGCCAACGCGCATACACGCCCCTCCGACACACGCTCCAATGCATTTTCGCACACCATCAGGCCATATGCCAAAGAACGAACACTACAATTTTCACTCTCGACACGATTGAGAACCCATTTCGACATGGCCCCCACATCGACTCGAGAGTGGGGGGCTTAATGATATGCCTAATTGGGCCAACCCAATGGGCCTACAAGTTATTTACCTACTAGGCCACGAGCCCAATATCGAACACCAATATCACCGAGGCCCAAACACCTTCAAGTAAGGCTTGGGCCCAACAAAGCAAACCCAACCCAATAAACGACATATAAATAGAGGTTTTCCTCATTTTATTAAGGTAGGTCCTATTATCTGAGCAATACTACTAATGGTATTCTCTGGACTATTTCTATGATCAGCACGTCTGACTTGAGCGTCGGAGGGGTTTCCGCCGGATCAACCCCCGGCTTAGCTTATGTGTTCTATGATCGCAGGTACCTCAGGATCATCAAGTTGTCAAGCTACTGATCTGCTTTGCTCTCCCAGTTCGTTTTCTACACCACCCTAGGTGAGCTAGTAATTAGCATCATCAAAAACATTACTAAATAATTAATAATAATTGTTATTAAATTATTGATCAAAAGAAAACAAACATAAAACATATACATTAAGAATATTTAATATCATTATTAAATATTAAATATTAATAAATAATTATTATATCTAAATTAAAAAAAAAATCTGACACCCTTTTGCGTCCACCATGGATGCTTTTTTCTTCTGCCTTGCATCCACCTTGGACGCACGACTACTACAACCCGCGGCTATGGTGGACGCACCTTTCTTCACCGCGCGGCCACCACAGACACCCACCTATCTCCGTCCGCATTCTTTTTTAGCGCGATGTAAAGATTTTTTTGCTTGTTCGTCGATTGAATTGATTTGATTTTTGAGTGATTTGAAATATGTCATTGTTTCTACATGGATTAAAAAATATTCAATCTGCTCTGAAGCTTGATGAATAGAAGTGTTTAGATTTAGATATAAGGTTTCAATTTTCAATTTTCATCTTACAAAATTTAATGGATGAACGCATTCCATCCCTGCAAACCCTAAGTCCCCATAACCAGAAAAGTACCACTGCAGAGTAAATACTTCAACACAAATTGCAATATTTAACTACTTATTTCTTGATTTGGAGGGTGATTTTGCAAACAATGAGTAGAGAAGTATGGGGGAAAAGAAGAGGAAAGGAAGAGGGTTTTGGGTGCTGGAGGATTTTAGAGAGAGAAATTATTTTATTTATGTGTGGGATTTTGTAATTTTAGTGCAGGATTTAGCATTTCAGTTACACTATATGATTGCTAATCGTATAAGAAGTTAAATAATCATTCAGTAAACACACATATACACGAATATATGTAATTATGTATAGATCTACGATTAATAATCAATCACCGGATGTATTAGCATCAACTTTTCCATATATTGCATTGACATCCCTTCAAATAGTGAAGCCCTCAACTTCATTAAATTTTAAATTTTAACACAATTTATAAATCTAATTTAATTTGAAGGCAAATTAGACATACAAATTTTGGTATGATAAAAAAACCACTCCATTTTTTTGGTTCTATTTTCGACGTCATCAAATTATTTGGAATCTCAATCACCTCAATTAACAAGAACATGTAATTTCACCCAAACCAAACTTAAATTAAATTATTTTTAATTTCTTACTAATTAAAATGGCATCAATATTTCATCACGTACAACACTTTCAAGAAGTCGACTTAATAACTTCAATCCCCATGCACACGCGCCGCCGGAGGAGGAGGAGGATCCCTCCTCCCACCCTTGGGCGGGCAAGGCCGCGGCGGCATCTGTCTCGGAGGAAAAGGCCACGGCCGCAGCGGCCGCGGCGACGGGAAGGGTTTGGGCGGGCGGGGGCGAGGGCGGGGGCGTGGAGGAAATGGGAAGGGGAACGGCGGCAGAGGCTGAGCGTAACCGCACATCCCGTAGAAGCACAAGCTCGGAAACGGGCATCGATTGTCGCACCTCCCGCAGTGAAACGGGTTCCGGTTAGTGTTGACGCACAGCCCCCGGCAGCACTGCCGGGTGAACAGGCACCGGATGCCGCACAGGCCGCAGTTGTTCACGTCGGAGGAGACGTCGACGCAGCGGTTGCGGCAGCAGCGCCGCCGGATTCTAGGGAAGCCGCCTCCTTGGTCGTCGTTGCAGATCCACGGCCGCCGCCGGCACCCCATGAATCGGGGGTTCCTGAATCCCATCAGCCACGGGGACACGGCGGCGGCGGAGGACGAGTTCGCGGTGGCGTTATTGGCATTATTAATAATAATAGGTAGTACGAGGTTCTTTTTGGCTTGTATGGTTGTTGCAAAATACAGACAAAGTACTAGGATTAACCGTATTTGCATCTCTTGGCCGTTAATTTTGTGCTGTAAGATTTTTTTATTTTAGAGATGTGTATATATATATATAATAAAAAAATAATTAAAATTAAATTAAAAATTAAAAAAATAAGGGAGGTAAAAAGGGTATATGGTTACATGGAAATAAGGGAAAAATCATGTTTTTCTTACAGAGGGGGTGATTAAATTTACGTGAAGAGAGAGTGTTTTGATGATCTTCATTACATTATTATGATCAATATTGAGAAGCCAAGGGTTTTTTTACTTTTTTCACACCTTTCGCCATTCCTTTGGTATCAACAAAAGTAGGGACGGAAATTGGACCGAAATTAGCACTTTTGAAAAGGAAAAAAAAAATTGAAGTGAAAAACCCGATTCATGTTCCGTTGAAAAAAAGTATCGAAAATCGGAATTTAGAATTGAAAGTACATTTTTTATTTTTTGGAATTAGTTTTAAAAAAATTGAATTGGACATCGAAATCTTATATTTATTTCAATTTTCTTAAAGAAAATTTAAAAATAATAAAAAATTGGAAATCGAACTTTTCGGAAAAAAATTGGACTACATAAAACAGGCCCAAATGTTTTACTTTGTATAATTGTTTTAAAATAATTTATAAATTAATATTTGTTGAGCCTGGACTACAAGCATAGCCCGGTCATGTTTCTTAAATGGGCTCAATAGGCCCAAATGTTTTACTTTGTATAATTGTTTTAAAGTAATTTATATTTTTTTTTTAATTTCGTATATAGTTAATATGTATGTCTTATTTAAACATTTGGGTATAATTAAAGCATTTGATTTCTATGATTTTTTATTTATGAATTACAACCATCCTGGTCACAAGAACTTTTTATAAATGATTTATTGGTAATTATTTTGTTGGCATATTTTTTACATATATAATTTTTAATTTCCTAGGCATCTTCACTTTTAATGTTGTGAAACTTTACCCCTAGTTTTTTAACACAATTTCCTCTCATCAATTAATATAATTAAATGCTCATCAAAGAACTACTATTAGAGGCTAATATTTAGAGATTAGTAGAACTATTAATTAGAAGTTAATAAAGACTATTAATTAGGAGCTAGCTACTAATCCAATTTTAATTGGTTGACTTACACTACCATTTTTTTCCTACATTGGCCCCTCCCCTCCTTTTTAATTTTTATTTTTTCCCTCTCAAATTAAATCTTTCTTAAAAAAATATTATATCTTGAAACATGAGATCACTATTTATTAAGACAAAAAATCAACACTTGTACTAATTATTTCTCAATGGATCTTGATGCATCAAAAGCCCTTTCTCCCATCACAACTCCACCTTTGCACACTCCACAAATAAACTCACCCATAATAGCTATTGCCATGTTTGGCATTTTATCCACGTGCTTCTTCGTAATTGGCTACTACGTATTCGTCGTCAAATGCTACTTAAACCGCACAAGCCATATCTCCGATGACCCTCTGACGTTCTACTCTCCAAGACGCGAAAATCGAGGGCTCGATGCATCTGCAATAAGATCAATCCCAATTCTTGAATTCAAGAAAGTTGAATTCTCGGAACGAAAGCCTTACGAATGCGCCATTTGTTTGGACGAGTTCGAGGAGGATGAGATGATTAGAGTAATCCCGTTTTGTGGACACTACTTCCACGTAGATTGTATAGATGTTTGGCTTCACAAAAATGCCAATTGCCCTAATTGCAGAACAAGTGTTTTGGCTTATGATATAAGACTCAATTATTGGGATCAAACAATAATCCATGCTCATGATCAAAGCCCTTCTAATTACGACGAAGAATGTGTGGTGATTGAAATAGAATCACAAGAAAATTCGAACTCGGGCCAACTTATATCGAGTATTCCTTCGAAGGATAAGTTTGAAAAAAGCGGGATTTCGAGAAGCGGGGAAAAAAACAGAAGAGTTCTAAGCATGGGAGACGAGTGTATTTATAGTAGGCAGAAAGACGAACAATTTGAAGTGGTTCATCCCATTATAAGGAGGTCTTTCTCCATGGATTATTGCAGCAATGGAAGAGTTAAAAGATCATTGTTTTCTTGATTATGTAATTTCTTTATTTTCTCCTTTTCTTTTATATAAATAATTGTTAGAATTATATAGGATTGCATTTTGTATTAGTTTGTTATTGGTCTAAAAATTGCAAATTCAATACGTAGTAGACTAGTAGTATATATCTTCAAGTTTTACAAAAAAAAAATGTTCTTAAAGGCCTTAAAGAATCAAATTATAATTATATTTTATTATTTGTAAAAAAAAATTGTAAATTCATGCGATTTTGCCCAAGTTTGCTTATTCTACACGTGCTCGATTATCTCCCACCATGCCTTGTCCAGTCACTAGTGTCTATCCTAGTCAATTAATAATTATATGTGGCAAGGAAAAAAAAATCATTTTAGGTATGAAAATTAAAAAAAAAACATTATTATTATTATTATAATACAAAGTGGATAAATATTTAAGACTTGTGATTAAAATATGGATATTAATGAATTCTACAATATTTATTTATAATTGATCAGTCGAATAAAATTTTGAATTTTCTTGAACAATTTGAGCTAAATGATCATTTATTTCGATTTATGGGGAATTTTAAATTGGACCTTTTTAAAGTTGATAATATTTTTTTTATTTATATGTAAGAAAACATATTTCAAGATTTTTTTAATTAAATTTTGTTTATTAAAAATTAAATAATTGATCTTGCCAAATTATGTATCAAATATTTATAATATGCTCTTTATTTAATTTAAAGCTTAAAATAATAAAACATTTGATAAAAATTAAACAATTAAAACTCAACACATTTTTCTACGTCTCATTATCATTTCCGTCTGCAACTCTCTCTCCCTCTCTCTCCGGCAACCATGAAGATCATAGTGGCAATCAAACGGGTCGTTGACTACGCCGTCAAAATCCGGGTCAAACCCGACAAGGTAACAAGGCCCGACAATCCACAAATGGTTGATTTGGGAGAAAATAGAATGAAAAATTAGCTCAAATTTGGGTTTTTTTTTTTTTTTTTTTTTTTTAATTTGTTTCAGAGTGGTGTGGAGACATCGAACGTGAAGATGTCGATGAACCCATTCTGCGAAATAGCGTTAGAAGAGGCGCTCCGGATCAAGGAATCGGGTCGGGCCTCCGAGGTGGTGGCTGTCAGCGTCGGCCCGGCCCAATGCGTCGACACACTCCGAACCGGGCTCGCTATGGGCGCTGATCGGGCCATCCACGTGGACTACGCAGGAACCCTTTACCCGCTTTCGATTGCCAAAATTCTCAAAGCGCTTGTTGATGCTGAGAAGCCCGGCCTTCTTCTTCTTGGAAAACAGGTCAATTTTCAATTTAGGGCTTTTTCTCTGAAATTGGATTTAGGGCAAATTCTATTTTGTGATTTATAAGATTTGGGGATTTGAGGGTTTAATTTAATAGCTGTGTTTATTCTAGGCTTCTTCTACATATTGAAAATGTAAGCTTTTTAGCCAGTGGCAATGTTGTAAGTATGAGATTAAAACCGGTCAGTAGAAGTTTAAGGAATCGAGTGTTCTGTTTCGTAGTCCCGGTATATAAGCTCGGAACTTCTTTCCGTGGGTGTTCGAATTCATTCGAAAAGAACATAATTTAATTAGTACTGCTGGTCTAAGCTTCTATTAGAGAAACGAAGTTCTCAAATTTTGTTCGGAAGTTTCCGGAAGCCACGTTTCGTTTGGCAGTCGGATGTTGTTTTCTTTTTGTGTCGATTTTTTTCAAGATACTGATTAGAAAGCATTCCTTATTTGCTTGTTTGAGTTTCTTCCTTTATATGTTGTTGTCCTATTATTTATTTATTTATTTTAAAACGATTCTTGAAGATTTTACTTCGGATATTGGTTTCTGATGTCGCGATTTGTGTAGGCAATTGACGATGACTGTAACCAAACGGGCCAAATGGTTGCAGGGCTTCTCAAATGGCCTCAAGCCACTTTCGCCTCCAAGGTTACCCTCGTTTTCTTCACTACAATTATGTCATTTTTTCATAAAACCAATTATTTTTATACAGAACTTCGTTTTTTCGAGCGTTTGCGTTTTCGCATACCCTTTTTTGCAAAAGAATCAAATTTTCAAAAATAAACGTTTCCCTCTTTCTTGTGCTTTTCTTGATTTTAACTCGATTACTACTGCATTCTATTAGGTTGTACTCGACGCAGAAAATAAAGTAGCAACAGTAGACAGAGAGGTCGATGGTGGCATCGAGACCTTATCCTTGGATTTACCTGCTGTCATCACGTAAAAAAAAAAAATTTATTTATTCGCTTTTCGTTTGTTCTTTATATTGCTTTTATTTTTTTGCCTTTGTATCGTGTTCAAATAAAGAAAATGGCACTAAAATTGCGACATTTGCAGGACTGACTTGAGACTGAACCAACCGAGATACGCAACCCTCCCGAATATTATGAAAGCGAAATCAAAGGTGATAAAGAAAGTGACTCCACACGATCTAAATGTGGAAATTAAATCGGATTTGGAAGCTGTACAAGTGGCCGAACCCCCGAAAAGAAAATCAGGAACCGTACTTTCTTCTGTAGACGAATTGATCGACAGGTTGAAAAACGAAGCTCGTGTTATATGAAATGATCACTTCTAAGTGCTTAGCAGATTCTAATTAGTGTTACTAATCACAATGTTAGTGACACTTATTTAACTACTACCTTGAGTAATGTATTTGTGTAAGAATACATAACATGGGAATTTGTTGTGAGGTTGAAAATGTTCCAAGACTGCATTTTTATTTTCATTCTTTAAAAGATTCTTTTACCCTTTGTTTCATCTGTCCCTTGTCCCTTGATACATGTGTAAGGCCAATATATGCACATGTATTCATCAAGTGGCAAAAATTTAATTTTAGTCCACAGACACTCTTATTATTATTTACTCTCTTTTTTTCATATTGAAAATAAAATAAAATAAAATAAAATAAATATTCTACAATGGTGAAGTCTGTGAATTGGACAATGGTTGTGAAATGCGGAATCGGATCTGAGGCGGTTAAACACTCCACATGATTAATTGGTGCGACGGTGATTAATCGACCATAAATTAAAAATAAATCAGTTTTTTTTTTTTTTATATTTTATAATTTTAGATACTTCCTCAAAACATATTTAAACATGATTTTATCCGGTTTATATATCATATTTACATAATAAAATTTAATAATAATAAAATTATAAATATAATAAAAATCATTACAAAATAAAAATGAAACGAAAATCTCGTACACCCCAAAATTATAAATAAAATGACACCTTTTATAATAATAATAATAATAATAATAATAATAATAATAATAATAATAATAACAATAATAATAATGATGATAATAATAATAATAATAATAATAATAATAATCTTATATATAAAAGAAAGAAACGTTGGACAACCCTACGAAACCCTAATGGCATTTTTGTAATTATTTATTTTTAATATTTTTTTTACTAATTTTCTAATTATATTTTCAACAATTATCAAAATTGACACTAAACCGTGCATCTATATCTCAAATCTTAAGAAATAAAGATAAAAATTCTATTTGTTAAATTGATCAATTTTTTCACTTTTAAAATCCGATTCCGTGCATCGCACGGGAAGAAAATGCTAGTTAGTAATAATATAATAATATAGGAGGGAATAAATAAAATAAAAATAAAATATCACGCCAAATAATAGCATCTAATTAAAAAAAATGGCACAACCAGATTCCATATTCCAACACTTTTATGTCTTATTCACACAAATACGATTTTCGGCGGCTCAAATTACAACTTGCATGTTGCTAATCCAATAATTAACCCCCCACCCCCAACCCCCCGGGTGGACACGTGTCGGTTTATAAATGGTTCAGCTCCCCACCGCTCGAATCATATCTCGCGACTCTCTTTTTTTTTTTCAACCCAAAATTTCTCAACATTCGCTTTCTCTTAAAAAAAATCAAAATAAAAACCTGCATTTTTTTCAATGTCTAATTGAATTGAGTGCTCCCAATTCTTTGCCCTAATTTTGACATTTTGATTGTGAAAAATGAATGATTATAGTAATAATCAGCTGGATTCATTCGACGATTGCTGGACTGACTTAATTGATTGCAGCAGCCTCTTGGACGACGGCGTTCCGGCGGCGGCCGATCTATATTGGAACCCTCAGCCGCCCATCCAAAAGTGAGCCCCTATCTCAATTATTTTTATTTCATTTATCATCATTGTTTAAATTGGTTAGAACCCCTGCGCGTGTGCGCGTGTGCGATGCGTGTGATTGTGTGTGTCTGTTAGTTTATCTTCTCTTCCTTCTGTATGTAAGAGATTTGTCTCCAATATTTAGGGATTTCAGCTTCTGTTCTCTGTTTGGAATTCAAAATACCTGAGGGGAAAATTAGAAAATTAATAAAAAAAAAAAAAAAAACCTTTTTTTTTGTTTTCATTTTAATTTTATTTTGTGAAAAAAAATTATTTTGTGAAATTTTATACAAAATGTGGAGTAGAATGATTGGTCAAGAGGGGCGTTTTGGCCGTTTCGCCAGCCGTCTCTAGAGCTTTTTTACTTTTTCGATATCGTTAAATTTGATACATTATCACTTAATCAATAGTAGTGTGATTCTTCTACATAATGATGTTCAAAACAATGATCATAAAAATAAATATATTATTTCGATAAGAAACATATTGCTAGTTGTAATTAGACTTAATTTTATAAAACGGAATATTAAGGATAACCGTTAGTATCGGGAATCATGTGTGAATCTATTTGAGCTTAACTTGTTTGAAGTCCAAATATATTGTGTTGATGTAGGAAATCTATTACCTCTGCATTTTGTCGTATATTTTTACTAGCTTTCGGTTTGTGAATGGAATTATCCGGGCAAATTTACATTACGAGTAAAATTTTCTGCAAGAGTGGTTCTAATAAGACCAACTATTTTTTGTTGCAGTGGTGGTGTGACAATTGATGCCTCACTTAGTGGAATTATATCACAAGTAAGTGAATGCGCCGAAGAACAAGAATGTCGAAGAAAGAGGTAATAATCAAAATGACATATGAACATATTTGAATATTTCGTAAAGCTTCTCTTTAGCTCTTCGGCTATACGAGTTCAAAGAAGTTCTATTTGTGTTTGTCTATAGAAATTCATCCAATATTAGAGTTGAAATATTATCATATTTTGCTTAACTAACCAGTTGGGAATCTCGTTTCTGTTTCTGAGAAAGCTCTAGTATTAAATAATTGAATTTACGTGACCAAAATTTTTGGATGAAGAAACATTTTTTTTTCAAAACCGGAACTAAATTTCTTTTCGGTTTTGTTGACTGCGATTCTACGATTTTACAGAGGACGCAGTAGTGGTCAATGTGGTGTAACGGGAAACAAAGCATGCCGTGAGAGAATGAGGAGAGAGAAATTAAATGAAAGGTATGTATTTCGTATTTTTTTTATATATAAGTCCTTAGTTCATATTATTGAAAGAAAGTTGTAAATCCGAAAATGCTGGAAAATTTAGAACATTCTATGTACTTTGTTTCACACAGGTTCTCGGAACTGTCTTCGGTTTTGGAACCTGGTAGACCGATTAAATCCGACAAATTAGCCATACTCGGTGATGCCATTAGGGTTTTAAACCAGCTAAAAACCGAATCAGACGAGTACAAAGAGATGAACGAAAAACTCTTGGAAGAGATCAAAACTCTAAAGGTATATTCTCCGTTTTATGCTGTCGACTTCTAACAATCGGAATCGAAAGAAAATTTGTCAGAAATAATTTTATTTGATAATAGGCTGAGAAGATCGAACTTCGAGATGAGAAAATGGTGCTTAAGACAGATAAAGAAAGAATGGAGCAGCAATTGAAAACGATGGCTGTTCCTCAGACGGGATTCATGCCAGCTCATCCATCGATGTATCAGGCGGGGCCCAATAAGATGCCCATGTACCCCAACTTCGGTCTTGTGCCTATGTGGCAGTATTTACCGCCAGCTGGCCGTGACACATCTCAAGATCCCGAGCCCTTTTCTCGTGCTGCTTGATATTTTCATAAGCTTGTGAATATGAATTTAATCCGCCGATTGATTAGCTTCGTTTTTTTTCTGATATTCGGCGCTAAATTTTTTTCTAGTATTGAATAAGTGGGAAAGATTTCGATTTTCTTGAGGGAAGTGGATTATGTTTTTGCTGAATTAGTCGACGATTTTATAACGTTCGAACTGTGTTGTTTTGGTGCCCGGATTTAGGATTTATTGCTTGGTGTAGTATATGGAGGGTTTCTATTGTTGGTTGAAATCAACTTCTTTTTTTTTTTTTTTTTTTTATTTTTTATTATGCATTAGTTCTTATTGTTGTGTTATTATCAATTTACCCTTTTTAGGGTAAAGTATAACCTAGGTTTATTTACGAAAAAAACCCTTATTATTCATAATTACATCCACCTGACTGCAATTTGTAAGTTTCTTACATTAACACCCTTTTGTACAAGGGGTTGATGTAAGAAATTTACAAACTATAGTGGGCTAGGTGTAATTTCTTAAAAATGGGGGTGGGGGTTTGTAACTAGACTTTCCCTCAGGGAGGTGATTGTAATTTGCCCTTATTAATTGGAATTGGGCTTCTGCTGATGTATTGAGCTTATGATTTTAAGCCTATAATATTGGGCTTTGATCTGAGCATGTAATTTGGGGCTACGGCCCATAATATAAAATTGTATTATGTAGCAATAGAAAAATCGGGAATATTCATATATAATTATACATGATTAATAGTTAGGTATTCTATTCAATACTTATTTTAATTCGAGAATTTTAGAGTTAAACTTATCCTGCTGCAATTTTTTGAAATTATAAAAGAAAGTCGATTATTGCGGAAAAAAGAAAAAGACAAACAAACAAAAACAAGTGGGAAATGTCAAATGTGGGGCCCAAGGTGGGACCACCTTTAAAGAAAATTGAGAGCTGAATACCGCAATCATTGAATCACATACTTAATGAAATATGATAACCACTTGAAACCAAGACAAGAGGTTGTTTTTTGAAGAAAAAAATCAAAATTAAATGAAAATTTTTGGTGTTGTAATTTGTATTTGCCTATTTTTGGTAACTATTATTATTATTATTATTATTATTATTATTATTATTATTATTATTATTATTATTATTATTATTATTATTATTATTAATTGGACTATATTTCTATCTAGCTCGTCTAGATATTGATGGAAAATGAAGGGTACTCCCTAAACTTAGGATAAATTGCAAATAAGGTCCCATCTATCTGTAATTACTAAAATCCTCTCAACTTTTATTTCTTTCTTACACCGACCCCTTATAGTATGGAACTTTATTATTTTAGGAAATATTTCCCAAAAAATGTCATATTATCTGCTCACATTGCATTGCAATGTCACTGCACTTTCTCGATTTTTCAGGGATATCCTCTGAAATAAAAAGAATTCCATAAAAAATCGCACCGCATAGGGTCAGTATAAAACGGAAACAAACGTCCAGGAGATTTTGATAAATAGAAGGGGTATCTTTCGTAATTTAACCTAAGTTTAGGGGTTTTTTCGAGTTTTCCAAAAAATAAAATAATAATAAAAATCCGATCTTTACTGTTGTTTTGCCTCGCCAAAAACAAATCATCACAAAAAATGGTTGCTAGTGAAGAAATCCAGGCGCCAGCCGCCACAAAATACGACCGGAGAGCAGAACTACAGGCCTTCGACGACACAAAAGCCGGCGTCAAAGGACTCGTCGACGCCGGAGTTACCGAGCTGCCGAGAATCTTCATCCATCCACCGGAAAGCCTGAAAGATATCACCACCACCACAACCTCGACCAAATCAACCCACTCCAGTACTTTTCCGGTGATAGATCTCGACGGAATCGACACGGATCCCAGAATCCGCGAGAAGATCGTCGACGAGGTCGGAAAAGCAGCAGAAAGTTGGGGCTTTTTCCAAGTTATTAATCACGGCATAGAAGCCAGAATTCTAGAGGAGATGCTGGACGGAATTCGTCGGTTCAACGAGCAGGAAACGGCGATTAAGAAGCAGTATTACAGTAGAGATTTAACGGCAGCGTTTAAATTTAACAGCAACTTCGATTTGTTCAGTTCTCCGGCAGCTAATTGGAGAGACTCCATTTTTATCCCCGTTGCTCCTAATCCACCTAAGCCGGAGGAATTGCCTCTTGTTTGCAGGTATATTCTATTTTTATAAACTTTTAATTAGTTAGTTAATTAATTAGTTAATTAATTAGTTAGTTAATTAATTAGCTGGGCATATTACAGCCACTCCGGCCCAAATTACGAAAAAAAACCTCTTGTTTCGATAACTACAGTCACCCCTCATTTTAAATATTGGGTAAATTACACCCACATCCCTAAGGTATGCTTAAATAACTTTAAGGTCCTTCTGGTATCGATAATTACACTCACCCCTTGAAACGTAGTTATAAACTCTAATGGGATAATGCATTGGATACGTTATTACGATAGAGTTCTAACGGACTATTATTATCAGGAAGTGGTGGAGACAACAAAGAGTTATGGGTGATTTAAGAAATATTGGGGGAGCCATGTCACCTCATAACTCTCCATAACTCTATGTTATCTCCACCACTAGCTAAAATTAATAGTCCATTAGAACCCTATCGGAATAATGTATCCAATGCATTATACCGTTAGAGTTTCTAACTATATTTCAGGGGGTGAATGTAATTATCGATACCATAGGGACCTTAAAATTATTTAAGCATACCTGAGGGGTGTGGGTGTAATTTACCCTTAAATATTTTTACATTAAATTTATGTAACTCGGTTATTCGTATATTCAGTTTGATGGTTCGATTTTACCGATTTAACATTCCTAAATTTACCTTTGGAGGATATTTTCGTAAGATAATGCATAGTTGAGGGGTGATTGTAATTACTCAAATAGGAGGGGAGTTTTCGTAATTTGATCATAACTCAGGAAGTGACCGTAATTTGCCCTAATTAGTTAGTTAGTAAACAATTAAATACTATTATATCTAATCCAAATTAATCTGATCAATGTAACCATATTTGTGCTTGTAGAGAAATCATGTTAGAATACTCTAAGCAAGTGATGGAATTGGGGAAAACTTTGTTGAAGTTGCTATCGGAAGGTTTGGGCCTGAGCCCGAATCGTCTGATGGAAATGGAATGCGCGGATTCGCTTGCGCTTATCTCCCATTACTACCCGGCGTGCCCGGAGCCCGATAAGACATTGGGCACCACAAGGCATTCGGACAATGATTTTGTATCCGTACTTTTACAAGACAACTTGGGAGGGCTTCAAGTGGTTCACGACGATCGTTGGGTTGATGTTGTCCCGATACCGGGGGCCTTGGTAATCAACATCGGCGATCTTCTTCAGGTATTTTTCTGGATTTTGTTCGTCTTTTAAGGCCTCGTCTGGTTAGCAAGTGTTTTTTTTTTTTAATATTCATATCGTGTCACGCTATGAGGAAGTATGAGAGGGGAAAGACCTTATTGAATGTTTGGTTAGTCTAATAATTTTCCGGGTTTGGGCCGCAATTGTGGAGAATATGGCTCTAATCTTGACTAATTGGGAGATAATTTATTGGACCCGACGGTAATATAATTATATAATTAGGTTTTTCTTTCGAAATTGTGAAAAGTTATTGGATTAACCAAATATCCAATGAATTCCAATTATGTAATTAATCACGACTAATCGAGGCCTAAGTAGATATTCATTCGCGCACAAATTGTCTCTTGATTTATTTTTAATGGGTGATATTTTTCAGCTAGTAACAAATGACAAGTACAAAAGTGTGGAGCACAGAGTGTTGGCAAGCAATACCGGGCCGAGAATATCTGTCGCGAGCTTCTTCGGCAGAGATTCCGGGCCGAGCCCAAAAGTGTTGGCACCGATTGAAGAGATGCTGTCCGAAGAGAATCCGCCAAAGTATCGCCCAACCACAGCCAAGGAATATACCGATTTCTTTCGTGCTAAGGGGCTCGATGGCACTTCCGCCTTGTTGCATTTCAGACTATAGATATACTTGTTTTTTTATCTTGTGATGAAAATTATTATGTATTTTGTAATGCTGATAGAAATAAAAGTGTAATTTGTTGTCCGAAACATTTGTTTTGATGTAATAAAACGAAACTTCATCAACCAATTCTAAAAAAAAAAAGAAAAAAAAAATAAAACTCGACTATGTTCTCGTTCACTTAAGTGGGGTCGATTTTGTTTTCAGCTTAAAGTGTGACAGTAGAGGGACTCCGTCGAGGCCATTGGCGTACCGACATGCAATGATTTCTTCTGTGGTGGCACCTCGGTAAATTGGTCGATTTTCTTCGGACAATAATTCCTCGATTGGTCTGTAGATTCGGGAATCGTTTGTTTCTTGGATATGCATCCTGAAAAAGAATGCTACCGAGATTCTTGGACCCAAGTTATTTGCTAGTACTCTGTGGTAGACACTTTTAAACTTGGCATTTGTGATGAGCTGCAAAATAATATAGACGACACGGGTTATTCTTTTTCGAGCGACAGCTAATTTGAAACAGAGAAAAGGGATTACGAAACTCGCCTGCATAAGGTCTCCAATGTTGACTATAAGAGACCCGGGGCAAAAAGGTACATTCACCCACTCATCTTTGTGGAGAACTTGTAGACCACCAATTTGGTCTTGGAGAAGAAGAGTCAAGAAGCCACTATCAGTGTGACTACTGAGGCCCAATGTCGAACAGGGTTCGGGGCAAGGAGGGTAGTAATGGGCCGTGACGTAAAGCCCGTTCGCACAATCCATCTCTTTCAAGTGATCCGATTTTAGCCCGAGTGCCTCCGAGAGGAACCCGAATATTTCCATCCCCAATTTCTTTACGTGGTTCGAGTATTCGATCATGGTGTCTCTGCAAATTTTTAATTTTGTTGAGTTTAACAAAGATTGTCATTACGCTTTAGGTTCGAAATTGGAATATTCCGAATTCCGTCGGTTCTAATTTTTAAAACTTCCGGGAAAACCGAAATAGGAATAAATTTTAGATTCCCAAATTTTAATTTGAATTGTAAGGGTAAATTACAACCACATCCCTGAGGTAAAACTCTTTTGTTTGAGAAATTACAACCAACCCCTGAAATTTGTAAATTTCTTACATTCACTCCCGACAAAAGGTGTTGACGTAATACATTTACAAATTTCAAGGGGATGGTTGTAATTATTGGAAGCCGAAGTTTTTTTTTTTTTGTAAGTAAATCTTATTTCATGGGGCGGTTGTAATTTACGCTAATCGTAAATTGAAATTAGTTTTTCACTGTCAAGAGATCGGTGCTTTGAAATTACGAGTATTAAGAAAAAGTAATTTAAAAAAAAATAAAGATTTAAGATTTAATCATTCTTAACTAGTGATGTACCTGCAAACTTGAGGGATATATTCAGGTTTTGGTGGATCTGGCGCCATAATCAAATAAAGCGTGTCTCTCCAATTAGCGCTTTTTGCTACATGCAAATCAAAGTTGCTATTGTACAACACCTTCTTCTTGAAATCACGAGAATAGTACTCTTTCTTCACACCATCCTCCATTTCATGAAATTTCCTTACATCCTCAATCACTTTATTCATGAGACTTGTAGGAATCCCATGATTCACTATCTGAAAAAACCCCCATTCCTCACTAGCTTCTCTAACTCTATCCACGATTTCGCCGCGCGGATAAGCCGCAAAATCGATAACCGGAACACTTAACTCGCATTTAGTAGAGATCGATTTCTTTTCAAGCATGTATTCCTCGTGGAGGAATATTCGCGGGATTTTTTCGACACCGGAGTCGACGAGCCCCTTCACACCGGTTTTCGTGTTATCGAAATCTTGAACGTCGATGATGTTTTTATCGTATCGAGAGTTGTCGGCTGGATGGACTTTGCCATGAACATCTTTTGTTAGCACCATTTTTTTGTCTGAATTTTGATCAAGTGGGATTTCAAGAAAGAGATGAGATTATAACATATGGTTCACATTAGATGCATTAAATTAGTATTTATATATTTTTATTTTTTCTAATTCAGCATCAGCCTGTCAGGGATCACCTCACATGTGATCTAAAATAAATAAATAAATAATAATTATTGAGATATATATATGCTACAGATTTAGATCACATAAAAAGGCCAAAATTGATGATGATTGATTAAGTAGATGAGATCAAAGTGATGGTGATAATATTGTATGTTATCGAATTGCTAAAAAAATAATATGCATTATTATTATTTTACTAGTAAATTACCGTCATCCCTGATGTAATATCAAATTACAAAAAAAAAAAAAAAAAAAAACCCTCTTGTTTAGATAATTACAACAGCCCCTTAACTATATTGTCTCACGAAAACCCCCTCCTTCAATAGGGGTTTTTTCATAATTTTATCTTTCCTCAGGGGTGGCCGTAATTTGCACTTGTTTTAATCAAAATAAAACAAACAAAACCTTGTTTTTTCTTGTGTAAGCCCTGCCTGAATAGTATTAGGTCAAGACTTCAATTCACTTTGAGTTTGGGTAATAAAAAGAAAAGCAGAGCACATACTGAATCCAGAATTTAAAATCATCAAATGGCAGATTTGTCTGAAATTTTCTGAACTGTAATAACATGGTCGAAGGAAGAAAAAAAAAAAAAAAAGACGAACGAAAATAAAGGCATTACAGTGCTGCTAGTGATACAACCTCAACAAAACTGACTCTAGTAACAATCAGGCAAATTTGTTAAACGTAAAGTTAATGTACCGACTAAAAACCGATCATTCTTGTTTGTTCCTTTTAATTTGTTTTTGCTTTTGGAGTCTTCTTCTTCAATGATCTCCTTGGCATTGAGTTC